>NC_060174.1:108276116-108288616 GCF_021184085.1 Oncorhynchus gorbuscha | reverse complement strand
GACGCTTTGTGGATCCCGGTCAAAAGCGCTTAAACGTTAAGGGGCTTTGACCGGTTCTGGACCGATCTTTCTGTGAACAGTGAACATTCTTGTTGTTCTGCGTCACATGCCACTCTCTGCCGTTAACTCTCTGCTGTTAACTCTCTAGTGTTAACTCTCTAGCGTTAACTCTCTAGTGCTGTTAACTCCCTAGTGTTAACTCTCTAGTGTTAACTCTCTAGCGTTAACTCTCTAGTGCTGTTAACTCCCTAGTGTTAACTCTCTAGTGTTAACTCTCTAGTGCTGTTAACTCCCTAGTGTTAACTCCCTAGTGTTAACTATCTAGTGTTAACCCTCTAGTGTTAATTCTCTAGTCTTAACTCTCTGCTGTTAACTCTCTAGTGTTAACTCTCTGCTGTTAACTCTCTAGTGTTAACTCTCTAGTGTTAACTCTCTAGTGCTGTTAACTCCCTAGTGTTAACTCTCTAGTGTTAACTCTCTAGTGTTAACCCTCTAGTGTTAACTCTCTGCTGTTAACTCTCTAGTGTTAACTCTCTGCTGTTAACTCTCTAGTGTTAACTCTCTAGTGTTAACTCTCTAGTGCTGTTAACTCCCTAGTGTTAACTCCCTAGTGTTAACTATCTAGTGTTAACCCTCTAGTGTTAATTCTCTAGTCTTAACTCTCTGCTGTTAACTCTCTGCTGTTAACTCTCTAGTGTTAACTCTCTGCTGTTAACTCTCTAGTGTTAACTCTCTAGTGTTAACTCTCTAGTGCTGTTAACTCCCTAGTGTTAACTCTCTAGTGTTAACTCTCTAGTGTTAACCCTCTAGTGTTAATTCTCTGCTGTTAACTCTCTAGTGTTAACTCTCTGCTGTTAACTCTCTGCTGTTAACTCTCTGCTGTTAACTCTCTAGCGTTAACTCTCTGCTGTTAACTCTCTAGCGTTAACTCTCTAGTGTTAACTCTCTAGCGTTAACTCTCTAGCGTTAACTCTCTAGCGTTAACTCTCTAGTGTTAACTCTCTAGCGTTAACTCTCTAGCGTTAACTCTCTAGTGTTAACTCTCTAGTGTTAACTCTCTAGTGTTAACTCTCTAGTGTTAACTCTCTGCTGTTAACTCTCTAGTGTTAACTCTCTGGTGTTAACTCTCTAGTGCTGTTAACTCTCTGGTGTTAACTCTCTAGTGCTGTTAACTCTCTAGTGTTAACTCTCTAGTGTTAACTCTAGTGTTAACTCTCTAGTGTTAACTCTCTAGTGTTAACTCTCTAGTGTTAACTCTCTAATGTTAACTCTCTGCTGTTAACTCTCTAGTGCTGTTAACTCTCTAGTGCTGTTAACTCTCTGCTGTTATCTCTCTAGTGTTAACTCTCTAGTGTTAACTCTCTAGTGTTAACTCTCTAGTGTTAACTCTCTAGTGTTAACTCTCTGCTGTTAACTCTCTAGTGCTGTTAACTCTCTAGTGCTGTTAACTCTCTAGTGTTAACTCTCTAGTGTTAAATCTCTAGTGTTAAATCTCTAGTGTTAACTCTCTAGTGTTAACTCTCTAGTGTTAACCCTCTAGTGTTAACTCTCTAGTGCTGTTAACTCTCTAGTGCCGTTAACTCTCTGCTGTTAACTCTCTGCTGTTAACTCTCTAGTGTTAACTCTCTAGTGTTAACTCTCTAATGTTAACTCTCTAATGTTAACTCTCTTCTGTTAACTCTCTGCCGTTAACTCTCTGCTGTTAACTCTCTAGTGCCGTTAACGCTCTAGTGCTGTTAACTCTCTAGTGTTAACTCTCTGCTGTTAACTCTCCAGTGCTGTTAACTCTCTAGTGCCGTTAACTCTCTAGTGTTAACTCTCTAGTGCTGTTAACTCTCTAGTGCCGTTAACTCTCTAGTGTTAACTCTCTAGTGCCGTTAACTCTCTAGTGTTAACTCTCTAGTGCTGTTAACTCTCTAGTGTTAACTCTCTGCTGTTAACTCTCTAGTGTTAACTCTCTGCTGTTAACTCTCTGCTGTTAACTCTCTAGTGTTAACTCTCTAGTGTTAACTCTCTAGTGTTAACTCTCTAGTGTTAACTCTCTAGTGTTATCTCTCTGCTGTTAACTCTCTGTCGTTAACTCTCTAGTGTTAACTCTCTAGTGTTAACTCTCTAGTGTTAATTCTCTAGTGTTAACTCTCTAGTGTTAACTCTCTAGTGTTAACTCTAGTTTTAACTCTAGTGTTAACTCTCTCATGTTAACTCTCTAGTGTTAACTCTCTAGTGTTAACTCTCAGCTGTTAACTCTCTAGTGTTAACTCTCTAGTGTTAAATCTCTGCTGTTAACTCTCTGCTGTTAACTCTCTAGTGTTAACTCTCTAGTGCTGTTAACTCTCTAGTGTTAACTCTCTAGTGTTAACTCTCTAGTGTTAACCCTCTAGTGTTAACTCTCTAGTGCTGTTAACTCTCTAGTGCTGTTAACTCTCTAGTGCTGTTAACGCTCTAATGCTGTTAACGCTCTAGTGCTGTTAACTCTCTAGTGCCGTTAACTCTCTCGTGTTAACTCTCTCGTGTTAACTCTCTCGTGTTAACTCTCTCGTGTTAACTCTCTGCTGTTAACTCTCTGCTGTTAACTCTCTAGTGTTAACTCTCTAGTGTTAACTCTCTAGTGTTAACTCTCTGCTGTTAACTCTCTGATGTTAACTCTCTAGTGTTAACTCTCTGCCGTTAACTCTGCTGTTAACTCTCTAGTGCCGTTAACGCTCTAGTGCTGTTAACTCTCTAGTGCCGTTAACTCTCTGCTGTTAACTCTCTAGTGCTGTTAACTCTCTAGTGCTGTTAACTCTCTAGTGCTGTTAACTCTCTAGTGTTAACTCTCTGCCGTTAACCCTCTAGTGTTAACTCTCTGCTGTTAACTCTCTGCTGTTAACTCTCTAGTGTTAACTCTCTAGTGTTAACTCTCTAGTGTTAACTCTCTGCTGTTAACTCTCTGCTGTTAACTCTCTGCTGTTAACTCTCTGCTGTTAACTCTCTAGTGCTGTTAACTCTCTAGTGTTAAATCTCTAGTGTTAAATCTCTAGTGTTAAATCTCTAGTGTTAACTCTCTAGTGTTAACTCTCTAGTGTTAACCCTCTAGTGTTAACTCTCTAGTGCTGTTAACTCTCTAGTGCCGTTAACTCTCTGCTGTTAACTCTCTGCTGTTAACTCTCTAGTGTTAACTCTCTAGTGTTAACTCTCTAATGTTAACTCTCTAATGTTAACTCTCTTCTGTTAACTCTCTGCCGTTAACTCTCTGCTGTTAACTCTCTAGTGCCGTTAACTCTAGTGCCGTTAACGCTCTAGTGCTGTTAACTCTCTAGTGTTAACTCTCTGCTGTTAACTCTCCAGTGCTGTTAACTCTCTAGTGCCGTTAACTCTCTAGTGTTAACTCTCTAGTGCTGTTAACTCTCTAGTGCCGTTAACTCTCTAGTGTTAACTCTCTAGTGCTGTTAACTCTCTAGTGTTAACTCTCTGCTGTTAACTCTCTAGTGTTAACTCTCTGCTGTTAACTCTCTGCTGTTAACTCTCTAGTGTTAACTCTCTAGTGTTAACTCTCTAGTGTTAACTCTCTAGTGTTAACTCTCTGCTGTTATCTCTCTGCTGTTAACTCTCTGCCGTTAACTCTCTAGTGTTAACTCTCTAGTGTTAACTCTCTAGTGTTAATTCTCTAGTGTTAACTCTCTAGTGTTAACTCTCTAGTGTTAACTCTAGTTTTAACTCTAGTGTTAACTCTCTCATGTTAACTCTCTAGTGTTAACTCTCTAGTGTTAACTCTCAGCTGTTAACTCTCTAGTGTTAACTCTCTAGTGTTAAATCTCTGCTGTTAACTCTCTGCTGTTAACTCTCTAGTGTTAACTCTCTAGTGCTGTTAACTCTCTAGTGTTAACTCTCTAGTGTTAACTCTCTAGTGTTAACCCTCTAGTGTTAACTCTCTAGTGCTGTTAACTCTCTAGTGCTGTTAACTCTCTAGTGCTGTTAACGCTCTAATGCTGTTAACGCTCTAGTGCTGTTAACTCTCTAGTGCCGTTAACTCTCTGCTGTTAACTCTCTCGTGTTAACTCTCTCGTGTTAACTCTCTCGTGTTAACTCTCTGCTGTTAACTCTCTGCTGTTAACTCTCTAGTGTTAACTCTCTAGTGTTAACTCTCTAGTGTTAACTCTCTGCTGTTAACTCTCTGATGTTAACTCTCTAGTGTTAACTCTCTGCCGTTAACTCTGCTGTTAACTCTCTAGTGCCGTTAACGCTCTAGTGCTGTTAACTCTCTAGTGCCGTTAACTCTCTGCTGTTAACTCTCTAGTGCTGTTAACTCTCTAGTGCTGTTAACTCTCTAGTGCTGTTAACTCTCTAGTGCTGTTAACTCTCTGCCGTTAACCCTCTAGTGTTAACTCTCTGCTGTTAACTCTCTGCTGTTAACTCTCTAGTGTTAACTCTCTAGTGTTAACTCTCTAGTGTTAACTCTCTGCTGTTAACTCTCTGCTGTTAACTCTCTGCTGTTAACTCTCTGCTGTTAACTCTCTGCTGTTAACTCTCTGCCGTTAACTCTCTGCTGTTAACTCTCTGCTGTTAACTCTCTGCCGTTAACTCTAGTGTTAACTCTCTGCTGTTAACTTTCTGCTGTTAACTCTCTAGTGTTAACTCCCTGCTGTTAACTCTCTAGTGTTAACTCTCTGCCGTTAACTCTCTGCTGTTAAATCTCTGCTGTTAACTCTCTGCTGTTAACTCTCTAGTGTTAACTCTCTGCTGTTAACTTTCTGCTGTTAACTCTCTAGTGTTAACTCCCTGCTGTTAACTCTCTAGTGTTAACTCTCTGCCGTTAACTCTCTAGTGTTAACTCTCTAGTGTTAACTCTCTGCTGTTATCTCTCTAGTGTTAACTCTCTAGTGCTGTTAACTCTCTCGTGTTAACTCTCTCGTGTAACTCTCTGCCGTTAACTCTCTGCCGTTAACCCTCTGCCGTTAACTCTCTAGTGTTAACTCTCTAGTGTTAACTCTCTAGTGTTGTTAACTCTCTAGTGTTGTTAACTCTCTAGTGCTGTTAACTCTCTAGTGTTGTTAACTCTCTAGTGCTGTTAACTCTCTAGTGTTGTTAACTCTCTGCTGTTAACTCTCTAGTGTTGTTAACTCTCTGCTGTTAACTCTCTAGTGCTGTTAACTCTCTAGTGTTGTTAACTCTCTAGTGCTGTTAACTCTCTAGTGCTGTTAACTCTCTAGTGTTGTTAACTCTCTAGTGTTGTTAACTCTCTAGTGCTGTTAACTCTCTAGTGTTGTTAACTCTCTAGTGCTGTTAACTCTCTGCTGTTAAGTTTCTGTTGTTAACTCTCTAGTGCTGTTAACTCTCTAGTGTTGTTAACTCTCTAGTGCCGTTAACTCTCTAGTGCTGTTAACTCTCTGCTGTTAAGTTTCTGCTGTTAACTCTCTAGTGCTGTTATCTCTCTGCTGTTAAGTTTCTGTTGTTAACTCTCTAGTGCTGTTAACTCTCTAGTGTTGTTAACTCTCTAGTGCCGTTAACTCTCTAGTGCTGTTAACTCTCTGCTGTTAAGTTTCTGCTGTTAACTCTCTAGTGTTAACTCTCTAGTGCTGTTAACTCTCTAGTGTTAACTCTCTAGTGTTGTTAACTCTCTAGTGCTGTTAACTCTCTAGTGCTGTTAACTCTGCTGTTAAGTTTCTGCTGTTAACTCTCAGCTGTTAACTCTCAGCTGTTAACTCTCTAGTGTTAACTATATTGTGTTAACTCTCTAGTGTTAACTCTCAGCTGTTAACTCTCAGCTGTTAACTCTCTAGTGCTGTTAACTCTCTAGTGTTGTTAACTCTCTAGTGTTAACTCTCTGCTGTTAAGTCTCTGCTGTTAACTTTCTAGTACTGTTAACTCTCTAGTGTTAACTCTCTAGTGATGTTAACTCTCTAGTGTTGTTAACTTTCTAGTGCTGTTAACTCTCTAATGTTAACTCTCTAGTGTTAACTCTCTGCTGTTAACTCTCTGCTGTTAACTCTCTAGTACTGTTAACTCTCTAGTACTGTTAACTCTCTAGTACTGTTAACACTCTGCTGTTAACACTCTAGTGTTAACTCTCTGCTGTTAACTCTCTAGTACTGTTAACTCTCTAGTACTGTTAACTCTCTAGTACTGTTAACTCTCTAGTACTGTTAACTATCTGCTGTTAACTCTCTGCTGTCAACTCTCTGCTGTCAACTCTCTGCTGTCAACTCTCTGCTGTCAACTCTCTGCTGTCAACTCTCTGCTGTTAACTCTCTGCTGTTAACTCTCTGCTGTTAACTCTAGTGTTAACCCTCTGCCGTTAACTCTAGTGTTAACTCTCTGCTGTTAACTCTCTGCTGTTAACACTCTAGTGTTAACTCTCTGCTGTTAACTCTCTAGTGTTAACTCTCTGCTGTTAACTCTCTAGTGCTGTTAACTCTCTAGTGTTGTTAACTCTCTAGTGTGAACTCTCTAGTGTTAACTCTCTGCTGTTAACTCTCTGCTGTTAACTCTCTAGTGTTAACTCTCTAGTGATGTTAAATCTCTAGTGGTAACTCTCTAGTGTTAACTCTCTGCTGTTATCTCTCTGCTGTTAACTCTCTGCTGTTAACTCTCTAGTGCTGTTAACTCTCTAGTGCTGTTAACTCTCTAGTGCTGTTAACTCTCTAGTGCTGTTAACTCTCTAGTGCTGTTAACTCTCTAGTGCTGTTAACTCTAGTGTTAACTCTCTAGTGTTAACTCTCTAGTGTTAACTCTCTGCTGTTAACTCTCTGCTGTTAACTCTCTAGTGCTGTTAACTCTCTAGTGCTGTTAACTCTCTAGTGCTGTTAACTCTCTAGTGCTGTTAACTCTCTAGTGCTGTTAACTCTAGTGTTAACTCTCTAGTGTTAACTCTCTGTTAACTCTCTGTGTTAACTCTCTGCTGTCAACTCTCTGCTGTCAACTCTCTGCTGTCAACTCTCTGCTGTCAACTCTCTGCTGTCAACTCTCTGCTGTCAACTCTCTGCTGTCAACTCTATAGTGCTGTTAACTCTCTAGTGCTGTTAACTCTCTAGTGCTGTTAACTCTCTAGTGCTGTTAACTCTCTAGTGCTGTTAACTCTCTGCTGTTAACTCTCTAGTGTTAACTCTCTAGTGCTGTTAACTCTCTGGTGCTGTTAACTTTCTAGTGTTAACTCTCTGCTGTCAACTCTCTGCTGTCAACTCTCTGCTGTCAACTCTCTGCTGTCAACTCTCTGCTGTTAACTCTCTGCTGTTAACTCTCTGCTGTCAACTCTCTGCTGTTAACTCTCTGCTGTTAACTCTCTGCTGTTAACTCTCTAGTGCTGTTAACTCTCTAGTGCTGTTAACTCTCTAGTGTTAACTCTATAGTGCTGTTAACTTTCTAGTGTTAACTCTATAGTGCTGTTAACTTTCTAGTGCTGTTAACTTTCTAGTGCTGTTAACTCTCTAGTGCTGTTAACTCTCTGCTGTTAACTCTCTGCTGTTAACTCTCTAGTGTTAACTCTCTATTGTTAACTCTCTAGTGTTAACTCTCTAGTGCTGTTAACTCTCTAGTGCTGTTAACTCTCTAGTGATGTTAACTCTCTGCTGTTAACTCTCTAGTGTTAACCCTCTAGTGTTAACCCTCTAGTGTCAACTCTTTAGTGCTGTTAACTCTCTAGTGCTGTTAACTCTCTAGTGATGTTAACTCTCTGCTGTTAACTCTCTAGTGTTAACCCTCTAGTGTTAACTCTCTAGTGTTAACTCTCTAGTGCTGTTAACTCTCTAGTGTTAACTCTCTAGTGCTGTTAACTCTCTAGTGTTAACTCTCTAGTGCTGTTAACTCTCTAGTGCTGTTAACCCTCTAGTGTTAACTCTCTGCTGTTAACTCTCTGCCGTTAACTCTCTAGTGTTAAGTCTCTAGTGTTAACTCTCTAGTGCTGTTAACTCTCTAGTGTTAACTCTCTAGTGTTAACTCTCTGCTGTTAACTCTCTGCTGTTAACTCTCTGCTGTTAACTATCTAGTGTTAACTCTCTAGTGCTGTTAACTCTCTAGTGTTAACTCTCTAGTGCTGTTAACTCTCTAGTGTTAACCCTCTAGTGTTAACTCTCTGCTGTTAACTCTAGTGTTAACTCTCTGCTGTTAACTCTCTGCTGTTAACTCTCAGTTGTTAACTCTCTGCTGTTAACTCTAGTGTTAACTCTCTGCTGTTAACTCTCTAGTGTTAACTCTCTAGTGCTGTTAACTCTCTAGTGCTGTTAATTCTCTAGTGCTGTTAACTCTCTGCTGTTAACTCTCTGCTGTTAACTCTCTGCTGTTAACTCTAGTGTTAACTCTCTGCTGTTAACTCTCTAGTGTTAACCCTCTAGTGTTAACTCTCTGCTGTTAACTCTCTAGTGTTAACCCTCTAGTGTTAACTCTCTGCTGTTAACTGTAGTGTTAACTATCTAGTGTTAACTCTCTAGTGTTAACTCTCTAGTGTTAACTCTCTAGTGTTAACTCTCTAGTGTTAACTCTCTCATGTTAACTCTCTCGTGTTAACTCTCTAGTGTTAACTCTCTAGTGTGAACTCTCTAGTGTTAACTCTCTAGTGTTAACTCTCTAGTGTTAACTCTCTAGTGTTAACTCTCTCATGTTAACTCTCTCATGTTAACTCTCTAGTGTGAACTCTCTAGTGTTAACTCTCTCATGTTAAATCTCTCATGTTAACTCTCTAGTGTTAACTCTCTAGTGTTAACTCTATAGTGCTGTTAACTTTCTAGTGCTGTTAACTCTCTGCTGTTAACTCTCTAGTGTTAACTCTCTAGTGTTAACTCTCTAGTGCTGTTAACTCTCTAGTGCTGTTAACTCTCTAGTGCTGTTAACTCTCTGCTGTTAACTCTCTAGTGTTAACCCTCTAGTGTTAACTCTCTAGTGCTGTTAACTGTCTAGTGCTGTTAACTCTCTAGTGCTGTTAACTCTCTGCTGTTAACTCTCTAGTGTTAACCCTCTAGTGTTAACTCTCTAGTGTTAACTCTCTAGTGCTGTTAACTCTCTAGTGCCGTTACCGCTCTAGTGATGTTAACTCTCTGCTGTTAACTCTAGTGTTAACTCTCTGCTGTTAACACTCTAGTGTTAACTCTCTGCTGTTAACTCTCTAGTGTTAACTCTCAGCTGTTAACTCTCTAGTGCTGTTAACTCTCTAGTGTTGTTAACTCTCTAGTGTTAACTCTCTAGTGTTAACTCTCTGCTGTTAACTCTCTGCTGTTAACTCTCTAGTGATGTTAACTCTCTAGTGCTGTTAACTCTCTAGTGCTGTTAACTCTCTAGTTAACTCTCTAGTGTTAACTCTCTGCTGTTAACTCTCTGCTGTCAACTCTCTGCTGTCAACTCTCTGCTGTCAACTCTCTGCTGTCAACTCTCTGCTGTCAACTCTCTGCTGTTAACTCTCTGCTGTTAACTCTCTTGTGCTGTTAACTCTCTAGTGCTGTTAACTCTCTAGTGCTGTTAACTCTCTAGTGCTGTTAACTCTCTAGTGTTAACTCTCTAGTGTTAACTCTCTAGTGTTAACTCTCTAGTGTTAACTCTCTCATGTTAACTCTCTAGTGTTAACTCTCTAGTGTTAACTCTCTAGTGTTAACTCTATAGTGCTGTTAACTTTCTAGTGCTGTTAACTCTCTAGTGCTGTTAACTCTCTGCTGTTAACTCTCTGCTGTTAACTCTCTGCTGTTAACTCTCTGCTGTTAACTCTCTAGTGTTAACTCTCTAGTGCTGTTAACTCTCTAGTGCTGTTAACTCTCTAGTGCTGTTAACTCTCTGCCGTTAACTCTCTAGTGTTAACTCTCTAGTGTTAACTCTCTAGTGTTAAGTCTCTAGTGCTGTTAACTCTTTGCTGTTAACTCTCTGCTGTTAACTCTCTGCTGTTAACTATCTAGTGTTTACTCTCTAGTGCTGTTAACTCTCTAGTGTTAACTCTCTAGTGTTAACTCTCTAGTGTTAACTCTCTGCTGTTAACTCTCTGCTGTTAACTCTCTGCTGTTAACTCTCTAGTGTTAACTCTCTAGTGTTAACTCTCTAGTGTTAACTCTCTAGTGCTGTTAACTCTCTAGTGCTGTTAACTCTCTAGTGCTGTTAATTCTCTAGTGTTAACTCTCTGCTGTTAACTCTCTAGTGTTAACCCTCTAGTGTTAACTCTCTGCTGTTAACTCTAGTGTTAACTCTCTGCTGTTAACTCTCTGCTGTTAACTCTCAGTTGTTAACTCTCTGCTGTTAACTCTAGTGTTAACTCCCTGCTGTTAACTCTCTAGTGTTAACTCTCTGCTGTTAACTCTAGTGTTAACTCTCTGCTGTTAACTCTCTAGTGTTAACCCTCTAGTGTTAACTCTCTGCTGTTAACTCTCTTGTGTTAACTCTCTTGTGTTAACTCTCTAGTGTTAACTCTCTTGTGTTAACTCTCTAGTGTTAACCCTCTAGTGTTAACTCTCTGCTGTTAACTCTAGTGTTAACCCTCTAGTGTTAACTCTCTGCTGTTAACTCTAGTGTTAACTCTCTGCTGTTAACTCTCTAGTGTTAACTCTCTAGTGCTGTTAACCCTCTAGTGTTAACTCTCTGCTGTTAACCCTCTAGTGTTAACTCTCTGCTGTTAACTCTCTAGTGTTAACCCTCTAGTGTTAACTCTCTGCTGTTAACTCTCTAGTGTTAACTCTCTAGTGCTGTTAACTCTCTAGTGCTGTTAACTCTCTAGTGCTGTTAACTCTCTGCTGTTAACTCTCTGCTGTTAACTCTCTAGTGTTAACCCTCTAGTGTTAACTCTCTGCTGTTAACTCTAGTGTTAACTCTCTGCTGTTAACTCTCTGCCGTTAACTCTCTAGTGTTAACTTTCTCATGTTAACTCTCTCGTGTTAACTCTCTCGTGTTAACTCTCTCGTGTTAACTCTCTCGTGTTAACTCTCTAGTGTTAACTCTCTAGTGTTAACTCTCTGCTGTTAACTCTCTAGTGTTAACCCTCTAGTGTTAACTCTCTGCTGTTAACTCTCTAGTGTTAACTCTCTAGTGCTGTTAACTCTCTAGTGCTGTTAACTCTCTAGTGCTGTTAATTCTCTAGTGTTAACTCTCTGCTGTTAACTCTCTAGTGTTAACCCTCTAGTGTTAACTCTCTGCTGTTAACTCTAGTGTTAACTCTCTGCTGTTAACTCTCTGCCGTTAACTCTCTAGTGTTAACTTTCTCATGTTAACTCTCTCGTGTTAACTCTCTCGTGTTAACTCTCTCGTGTTAACTCTCTCGTGTTAACTCTCTAGTGTTAACTCTCTAGTGTTAACTCTCTAGTGTTAACTCTCTAGTGTTAACTCTCTCGTGTTAACTCTCTAGTGTTAACTCTCTAGTGTTAACTCTCTAGTGTTAACTCTCTGCTGTTAACTCTCTAGTGTTAACTCTAGTGCTGTTAACTCTCTAGTGTAAACTCTCTAGTGTTAACTCTCTGCTGTTAACTTCTCAGCTGAGACGCAGTATGTGAAATCTTTCTCTCTCTCTCTCTCTGATTTCCCAAATTACACATTGGCTGTACAATATTGTATGAGTTTAGCTGTGGAGTGGAACCATTTTCAAAACCTAATTATATTGGTCGCATATTTACATTCATTTCCACGTTAGTGTTTTATGCAAATAGTCCTGTAATTGTAATGCTTTCTCCATACACTTTTATTCATTCAACCATTCCGTCCTCTCAACCATGCATTCCTCTCAACCAATCCGTCCTCTCAACCATTCAGTCCTCTCAACCAATCAGTCCTCTCAACCATTCAGTCCTCTCATACACAATCATTATTACCCCAGGTTGTTGCTGTACATCAGATTGTACATTTTGCCAAATTACCTGGTGGACTATACCTTGCGTGAAGACCTGTCCTGGTAGGTGTTTCTCAAACTCGGTTCTGGGGTCCTCCTCTGGGTACACATTTAGTTGTTTTGCCCTACCACTACACAACTGATTCAAATAATCTAAAGCTTGATGAGGAGATGGTTGAATCAGCTGTGTAGTTCTAGAGCCAAAAACCAAAATGTGTACCCCATGGGGTCCCTAAGACAGAGTTTTGGAAAACTCTGTGTTCACTTGCATTAGCTAATCCCTAGGTAACCTGGTTAACGACTAGGCAACCCTGTTCCTGGAGGTACTGCAGGATTTTGTCCAAACTAGGCACAACACCTGACCAACTGAGCTAATTGATCAGTTCAGTGATTGCCTTTAATTCAACACACCTGGTCTTCCAGATCGGTTTAAATCATGAATATGAAGTGCCTGTGGAACCCCAGGAACCAGGGTTGCCTGGCTACCCTGATATATCTGCTATTTCTCCTGTGGACATTCGAATGAGAATAATGATGAACGTGATGGTCCTTTTAAACAAGCTGTTTGATCACGTATCGAGAGCGTTTTCTAGTGTTCACTATGTTTCGTAAGAATCACCAGTACAACAACTAGAATCTAGGATTCAATCTGACCAAGGTTGCCTGGTTATCCTGATATATCTGGACTAGGTTTTATCTCGGTAGGATAACAGTCTCAAACCCAGACGTGTTTCTAACT
>NC_060174.1:108246116-108271116 GCF_021184085.1 Oncorhynchus gorbuscha | reverse complement strand
CCTTCAGCGGAAATAACAGAACCGAGAAATGTGACAGAGGAGACATGAAAGGCGCACTTCTCAGCCTTCACGTAGAGACAATTCTCTAAAAGACGTTGGAGTACACGTCGAACGTGCTGAACATGAATCTCGAGTGACGGTGAAAAAATCAGGATATCGTCAAGGTAGACAAAAACAAAGATGTTCAGCATGTCTCTCAGTACATCATTAACTAATGCCTGAAAAACAGCTGGAGCATTAGCCAGACCGAACGGCAGAACCCGGTACTCAAAATGCCCTAACGGAGTGTTAAACGCCGTTTTCCACTCGTCCCCCTCTCTTATGCGCACGAGATGGTAAGCGTTACGAAGGTCCAACTTAGTAAAGAACCTGGCTCCCTGCAGAATCTCGAAGGCTGACGACATAAGGGGAAGCGGATAACGATTCTTAACCGTTATGTCATTCAGCCCTCAATAATCCACGCAGGGGCGCAGAGTACCGTCCTTCTTCTTAACAAAAAAAACCCCCGCTCCAGCGGGAGAGGAAGAAGGCACTACGGTGCCGGCGTCGAGAGAAACAGACAAATAATCCTCGAGAGCCTTACGTTCGGGAGCCGACAGAGAGTATAGTCTACCCCGAGGGGGAGTGGTCCCCGGAAGGAGATCAATACTACAATCATACGACCGGTGAGGAGGAAGGGAGTTGGCTCTGGACCGACTGAAGACCGTGCGCAGATCATGATATTCCTCCGGCACTCCTGTCAAATCACCAGGTTCCTCCTGAGAAGAGGGGACAGAAGAAACAGGAGGGATAGCAGACATTAAACACTTCACATGACAAGAAACGTTCCAGGATAGGATAGAATTACTAGACCAATTAATAGAAGGATTATGACATACTAGCCAGGGATGACCCAAAACAACAGGTGTAAAAGGTGAACGAAAAATCAAAAAGGAAATGGTCTCACTGTGGTTACCAGATACTGTGAGGGTTAAAGGTAGTGTCTCATATCTGATACTGGGGAGAAGACTACCATCTAAGGCGAACATGGGCGTGGGCTTCCCTAACTGTCTGAGAGGAATGTCATGTTTCCGAGCCCATGCTTCGTCCATAAAACAACCCTCAGCCCCAGAGTCTATCAAGGCACTGCATGAAGCAGCCGAACCGGTCCAGCGTAGATGGACCGACATGGTAGTACAGGATCTTGATGGAGAGACCTGAGTAGTAGCGCTCACCAGTAGCCCTCCGCTTACTGATGAGCTCTGGCTTTTACTGGACATGAATTGACAAAATGTCCAGCAGAACCGCAATAGAGGCAAAGGCGGTTGGTGATCCTCCGTTCCCTCTCCTTAGTCGAGATGCGAATACCTCCCAGCTGCATGGGCTCAGTCTCTGAGCCGGAGGGAAGAGATGGTTGCGATGCGGAGAGGGGGAAAACCGTTAACGCGAGCTCTCTTCCACGAGCTCGGTGACGAAGATCTACCCGTCGTTCTATGCGGATGGCGAGTGCAATCAAAGAGTCCACACTGGAAGGAACCTCCCGGGAGAGAATCTCATCCTTAACCTCAGCGTGGAGTCCCTCCAGAAAACGAGCGAGCAACGCCGGCTCGTTCCAGTCACTAGAGGCAGCAAGAGTGCGAAACTCTATAGAGTAATCCGTTATGGATCGATCACCTTGACATAGGGAAGCCAGGGCCCTAGAAGCCTCCCTACCAAAAACTGAACGATCAAAAACCCGTATCATCTCCTCTTTAAAGTTCAGATAATTGTTAGAACACTCAGCCCTTGCCTCCCAGATAGCTGTGCCCCACTCTCGAGCCCGACCAGTAAGGAGTGAAATGACGAAAGCAATCCGAGCTCTCTCTCTTGAGTATGTGTTGGGTTGGAGAGAGAACACAATATCACACTGGGTGAGAAAGGAGCGGCACTCAGTGGGCTGCCCAGAGTAACATGGTGGGTTATTAACCCTAGGTTCCAGAGACTCGGAAGACCAGGAAGTAGCTGGTGGCACGAGACGAAGACTCTGAAACTGTCCTGAGAGGTTGGAAACCTGAGCGGCCAGGGTCTCAACGGCATGACGAGCAGCAGACAATTCCTGCTCGTGTCTGCCGAGCATAGCTCCCTGGATCTCGACGGCAGTGTTACGAGAATCCGTAGTCGCTGGGTCCATTCTTGGTCGGATCCTTCTGTTATGCTGGTGAATGAGGACCCAAAAGCGACTTAACGAAAACAGAGTCTTTATTCCAGTATATGACAAAAGTAATAATCCTGGAAAATATCAAGGAGAAAACAAAACAGGAAAACTGAAATCCACTCGTCAGTAGCGAGGACTGACTGGAGACTCGACCATAGACTGCAGGTTGCTTCGGGAAGGCACCGACCATAGCAGACTAAGACACCTGCTCACACGCAGCATCTGAAGAAGGTAAAACACGACAGGGTGAGAAAAGGACACAGAACAGCGAACATCATACAAGGATCCGACAAGGACAGAAGCGGAAAACAGAGGGAGAAATAGTGGCTCTAATCAGAGGGCAAAATAGGGGACAGGTGTGAAAAGAGTAAATGAGGTAGTAGGGAGAATGAGGAACAGCTGGGAGCAGGAACGGAACAATAGAGAGAGAGAGCGAGAGAGGGAGAGAAAGAGGGAAAGAACGTAATAAGACCAGCAGAGGGAAACGAATAGAAGGGAAGCACAGAGACAAGACATGATAACCAATGACAAAACATGACAGAAACTGGCTCTCATGAGGACCGCCACAGGAAAGGAAGACCCAGCGTTACCTCTGCTGCAGAGAACAAGTTCATTAGTGTTAACTACAGTGCCTTGCGAAAGTATTCGGCCCCCTTGAACTTTGCGACCTTTTGCCACATTTCAGGCTTCAAACATAAAGACATAAAATTGTATTTTTTTGTGAAGAATCAACAACAAGTGGGACACAATCATGAAGTGGAACGACATTTATTGGATATTTCAAACTTTTTTAACAATTCAAAAACTTGGGCGTGCAAAATTATTCAGCCCCTTTACTTTCAGTGCAGCAAACTCTCTTCAGAAGTTCAGTGAGGATCTCTGAATGATCCAATGTTGACCTAAATGACTAATGATGATAAATACAATCCACCTGTGTGTAATCAAGTCTCCCTATAAATGCACCTGCACTGTGATAGTCTCATTGGTCCGTTAAAAGCGCAGAGAGCATCATGAAGAACAAGGAACACACCAGGCAGGTCCGAGATACTGTTGTGAAGAAGTTTAAAGCCGGATTTGGATACAAAAAGATTTCCCAAGCTTTAAACATCCCAAGGAGCACTGTGCAAGCGATAATATTGAAATGGAAGGAGTATCAGACCACTGCAAATCTACCATGACCTGGCCGTCCCTCTAAACTTTCAGCTCATACAAGGAGAAGACTGATCAGAGATGCAGCCAAGAGGCCCATGATCACTCTGGATGAACTGCAGAGATCTACAGCTGAGGTGGGAGACTCTGTCGATAGGACAACAATCAGTCGTATATTGCACAAATCTGGCCTTTATGGAAGAGTGGCAAGAAGAAAGCCATTTCTTAAAGATATCCATAAAAAGTGTTGTTTAAAGTTTGCCACAAGCCACCTGGGAGACACACCAAACATGTGGAAGAAGGTGCTCTGGTCAGATGAAACCAAAATTGAACTTTTTGGCAACAATGCAAAACATTATGTTTGGCGTAAAAGCAACACAGCTCATCACCCTGAACACACCATCCCCACTGTCAAACATGGTGGTGGCAGCATCAGGGTTTGGGCCTGCTTTTCTTCAGCAGGGACAGGGAAGATGGTGAAAATTGATGGGAAGATGGATGGAGCCAAATACAGGACCATTCTGGAAGAAAACCTGATGGAGTCTGCAAAAGACCTGAGACTGGGATGGAGATTTGTCTTCCAACAAGACAATGATCCAACACATAAAGCAAAATCTACAATGGAATGGTTCAAAAATAAACATATCCAGGTGTTAGAATGGCCAAGTCAAAGGCCAGACCTGAATCCAATCGAGAATCTGTGGAAAGAACTGAAAACTGCTGTTCACAAATGCTCTCCATCCAACCCTACTGAGCTCGAGCTGTTTTGCAAGGAGGAATGGGAAAGAATTTCAGTCTCTCGATGTGCAAAACTGATACAGACATACCCCAAGCGACTTACAGCTGTAATCGCAGCAAAAGGTGGCGCTACAAAGTATTAACTTAAGGGGGCTGAATAATTTTGCACGCCCAATTTTTCAGTTGGGTAGCTCTAGTCCTCCAGGCCCTGGGAAACTCTAGTCCTCCAGGCCATGGGTAACTCTAGTCCTCCAGGCTCTGGGTAACTCTAGTCCTCCAGGCCCTGGGTAACTCTAGTCCTCCAGGCCCTGGGTAACTCTAGTCCTCCAAGCCCTGGGTAACTCTAGTCCTCCAGGCCCTGGGTAACTCTAATCCTCCAGGCCCTGGGAAACTCTAGTCCTCCAGGCCCTGGGTAGCTCTAGTCCTCCAGGCCCTAGGAAACTCTAGTCCTCCAGGCCCTAGGTAACTCTAGTCCTCCAAGCCCTGGGCAACTCTAGTCCTCCAAGCCGTGGGTAACTCTTGTTCTCCAAGCCCTGGGTAACTCTAGTCCTCCAGGCTCTGGGTAACTCTAGTCCTCCAGGCCCTGGGTAGCTCTAGTACTCCAGGCCCTGGGTAACTCAAGTCCTCCAGGCCCTGGGTAACTCTAGTCCTCCAGGCCCTGGGTAGCACTAGCCCTTCAGGCCCTGGGTAGCTCTAGTCCTCCAGGCCCTGGGTAACTCTTGTTCTCCAAGCCCTGGGTAACTCTAGTCCTCCAGGCTCTGGGTAACTCTAGTCCTCCAGGCCCTGGGTAGCTCTAGTACTCCAGGCCCTGGGTAGCTCTAGTCCTCCAGGCCCTGGGTAACTCTAGTCCTCCAGGCCCCGAGTAACTCTAGTCCTCCAGGCCCTGTCTAATTCTAGTCCCATGCCCTGGGTAACTCTAGTCCTCCAGGCCCTGGGTAACTCTAGTCCTCCAGGCCCTGGGTAACTCTAGTCCTCCAGGCCCTGGGTAACTCTAGTCCTCCAGGCCCTGGATATCTCTAGTCCTCCAGGCCCCGGGTATCTCTCGCCAACAGCGTACCACCCTGCATCCCAATGGTGGCTTGCTTCTGAAGTTAAGCAGGGTTGGTCCTGGTTGGTCCCTGGATGGGAGACCAGATGCTGCTGGAGTGGTGTTGGAGGGTCAGTAGGAGGTCTTATAAGATATCCCAATGCCCCAGGGCAGTGATTGGGGACATTGCCCTGTGTAGGGTGCCGTCTTTCGGATGGGACGTTAAACGGGTGTCCTGACTCTCTGAGGTCATTAAAGATCCCATGGCACTTATCGTAAGAGTAGGGGTGTTAACCCCGTGTCCTGGCTAAATTCCCAATCTGGCTCTCATATGGTCACCTTATCATCCCCAGCTTACAATTGGCTCATTCCTTCTCTCCCCTTTAACTATTTCCCAGGTCATTACTGTATTTGAGAATGTATTCTCAGTCAACTTACTAGGTAAAATAAATAAAAACTCCAGGCCCTGGATAACTCTAGTCCCCTGGGCAACGCTGTCTACAGTCTTTCATTACACTCCATCTTATTTATCGATTTATGAAATGGATTGTCTTCCTTTGCATTTGACTTGTGATTTCGATTTCATTCTCTCTTTGAAAGTTAAAGAAACTGAATTTAGCAGAAACACGTTCAACAAATGATGGAATATAATGTAGCCTGTAAGGGACTCAAAAGCATTTTCAGGATCAAACCAAACACATCTCTAGTCCTCTGGGACTGTAAATTAAACCCATACACACACCTCTAGTCCTCTGGGACTGTAATGAAACACATACACACATCTCTAGTACTCTGGGACTATAAATGAAACCAGACACACATCCTGTACACACAGACACACATCCTGTACACAGACACACATCCTGTACACAGACACACATCCTGTACACAGACACACATCCTGTACACACACAGACACACATCCTGTACATAAACAGACACTCATCCTGTACACAGACACACATCCTGTACACACAGACACACATCCTGTACATAAACAGACACACATCCTGTACACAGACACACATCCTGTACATAAACAGACACACATCCTGTACATAAACAGACACACATCCTGTACACAGACACACATCCTGTACATAAACAGACACACATCCTGTACATAAACAGACACACATCCTGTACACAGACACACATCCTGTGCATAAACAGACACACATCCTGTACACAGACACACATCCTGTACATAAACAGACACACATCCTGTACATAGACAGACACACATCCTGTACATAAACAGACACACATCCTGTACACAGACACACATCCTGTACACAGACACAGATCCTGTACATACAGACACACATCCTGTACATAAACAGACACACATCCTGTACACAGACACACATCCTGTACATAAACAGACACACATCCTGTACACAGACACACATCCTGTACATAAACAGACACACATCCTGTACACAGACACACATCCTGTACATAAACAGACACACATCCTGTACACAGACACACATCCTGTACATAAACAGACACACATCCTGTACACACAGACACACATCCTGTACACAGACACACATCCTGTACATAAACAGACACACATCCTGTACACACAGACACAGATCCTGTACACACAGACACACATCCTGTACACAGACACTCATCCTGTACACAGACACACATCCTGTACATACAGACACACACCCTGTACACAGACACACATCCTGTACATAAACAGACACACATCCTGTACACACAGACACAGATCCTGTACACACAGACACACATCCTGTACACAGACACTCATCCTGTACACAGACACACATCCTGTACATACAGACACACACCCTGTACACAGACACACATCCTGTACATAAAGACACACATCCTGTACACAGACACACATCCTGTACATAAACAGACACACATCCTGTACACAGACACACATCCTGTACATAAACAGACACACATCCTGTACACAGACACACATCCTGTACACAGACACACATCCTGTACACAGACAGACACACATCCTGTACACAGACACACATCCTGTACATAAACAGACACACATCCTGTACATAAACAGACACACATCCTGTACACAGACACACATCCTGTACATAAACAGACACACATCCTGTACATAAACAGACACACATCCTGTACATAAACAGACACACATCCTGTACACAGACACACATCCTGTACACAGACACACATCCTGTACATAAACAGACACACATCCTGTACATAGACAGACACACATCCTGTACATAAACAGACACACATCCTGTACACAGACACACATCCTGTACACAGACACAGATCCTGTACATACAGACATACATCCTGTACATAAACAGACACACATCCTGTACACAGACACACATCCTGTACATAAACAGACACACATCCTGTACACAGACACACATCCTGTGCATAAACAGACACACATCCTGTACACAGACACACATCCTGTACATAAACAGACACACATCCTGTACACAGACACACATCCTGTACATAAACAGACACACATCCTGTACACACAGACACACATCCTGTACACAGACACACATCCTGTACATAAACAGACACACATCCTGTACACACAGACACAGATCCTGTACACACAGACACACATCCTGTACACAGACACTCATCCTGTACACAGACACACATCCTGTACATACAGACACACACCCTGTACACAGACACACATCCTGTACATAAACAGACACACATCCTGTACACACAGACACAGATCCTGTACACACAGACACACATCCTGTACACAGACACTCATCCTGTACACAGACACACATCCTGTACATACAGACACACACCCTGTACACAGACACACATCCTGTACATAAAGACACACATCCTGTACACATACACACATCCTGTACATAAACAGACACACATCCTGTACACAGACACACATCCTGTACATAAACAGACACACATCCTGTACACAGACACACATCCTGTACACAGACACACATCCTGTACACAGACAGACACACATCCTGTACACAGACACACATCCTGTACATAGACAGACACACTGTGTTTGTGTTTGGTTGACTCTACTGCTGGGTAGTTTGGTTGACTCTACTGCTGGGTTGTTTGGTTGACTCTACGGCTGGGTAGTTTGGTTGACTCTACTGCTGGGTAGTTTGGTTGACTCTACTGCTGGGTAGCTTGGTTGACTCTACTGCTGGGTAGTTTGGTTGACTCTACTGCTGGGTAGTTTGGTTGACTCTACTGCTGGGTAGTTTGGTTGACTCTACTGCTGGGTTGTTTGGTTGACTCTACTGCTGGGTTGTTTGGTTGACTCTACTGCTGGGTAGTTTGGTTGACTCTACTGCTGGGTAGTTTGGTTGACTCTACTGCTGGGTAGTTTGGTTGACTCTACTGCTGGGTAGTTTGGTTGACTCTACTACTGGGTAGTTTGGTTGACTCTACTGCTGGGTAGTTTGGTTGACTCTACTGCTGGGTAGTTTGGTTGACTCTACTGCTGGGTAGTTTGGTTGACTCTACTGCTGGGTTGTTTGGTTGACTCTACTGCTGGGTAGTTTGGTTGACTCTACTGCTGGGTAGTTTGGTTGACTCTACTACTGGGTAGTTTGGTTGACTCTACTGCTGGGTAGTTTGGTTGACTCTACTGCTGGGTTGTTTGGTTGACTCTACTGCTGGGTAGTTTGGTTGACTCTACTGCTGGGTTTGTTTGGTTGACTCTACTGCTGGGTTGTTTGGTTGACTCTACTGCTGGGTAGTTTGGTTGACTCTACTGCTGGGTAGTTTGGTTGACTCTACTGCTGGGTTGTTTGGTTGACTCTACTGCTGGGTTGTTTGGTTGACTCTACTGCTGGGTAGTTTGGTTGACTCTACTGCTGTGTAGTTTGGTTGACTCTACTGCTGGGTAGTTTGGTTGACTCTACTGCTGGGTAGTTTGGTTGACTCTACTGCTGGGTAGTTTGGTTGACTCTACTGCTGGGTAGTTTGGTTGACTCTACTACTGGGTAGTTTGGTTGACTCTACTGCTGGGTAGTTTGGTTGACTCTACTGCTGGGTAGTTTGGTTGACTCTACTGCTGGGTTGTTTGGTTGACTCTACTGCTGGGTAGTTTGGTTGACTCTACTGCTGGGTAGTTTGGTTGACTCTACTGCTGGGTAGTTTGGTTGACTCTACTGCTGGGTAGTTTGGTTGACTCTACTGCTGGGTTGTTTGGTTGACTCTACTGCTGGGTAGTTTGGTTGACTCTACTGCTGGGTTGTTTGGTTGACTCTACTGCTGGGTTGTTTGGTTGACTCTACTGCTGGGTAGTTTGGTTGACTCTACTGCTGGGTTGTAGGCATCGGGCCACTTAGTTGGGTTGTTTTCTTTAAAAGCATCTGTGTTATTGATGCTGGGTGCTGGGTTATTGATGCTGGGTTATTGATGCTGGGTTATTGATGCTGGGTTATTGAGGCTGGATGCTGGGTTATTGATGCTGGGTTATTGATGCTGGGTTATTGATGCTGGATGCTGGGTTATTGATGCTGGGTTTTTGATACTGGGTTATTGATACTGGGTTATTGATGCTGGGTTATTGATGCTGGGTTATTGATGCTGGGTTATTGATGCTGGATGCTGGGTTATTGATCCTGGGTTATTGATGCTGGGTTATTGATGCTGGGTTATTGATGCTGGGTTATTGATCCTGGGTTATTGATCCTGGGTTATTGATGCTGGGTCATTGATGCTGGGTTATTGATGCTGGGTTATTGATGCTGGGTTATTGATGCTGGGTTATTGATGATGGGTTATTGATGCTGGGTTATTGATGATGGGTTATTTATGATGGGGTACTGAGATAAGGACCCGTCAGATCAGATCAGAAGACTGGATGCGTAGTTTAGCAGGAGTCTGACTTTTTCAGATAGTTATTTTTAACCACCTGTGAGAATAAATGTCATTCCTGTTAATCTGTCCTGTTGTATAGTTATCACAAAGGTTAAGCTTAAGGTTAAGGCACATCAATAATGCTTACCGAGGTGTATGAGTTCCCTAAAAGCCTATGTCAATCCTATTGTTGTCACTCCCTGATCCATTTTCACCTGTCCTTCTCCCTAGTCTCAATTTTTCTCATCCTCCTGATTTTTGACCTTTGCCTATCCTGACCCTGTACTCGCCCGCCTGACCACTGCCTGACCACTGAGCCTGCCGGCAGTCCTGTACCTTTGCTCCACCTTCGGATTATCAACCCCTGCCTGCCTTGACCTGTCGTTTGCCCCTGTGGTTATAATGACCATTGTTACTTCACACAGTCTGCACTTGGGCCTTACCTTGATTCCTGATAATTGTTAGGATTCATGTTATTGTAATCAATATTATAATAAATAATATTATCAATAATATTAATAGTATAGAAGAATGTGTAAAATATATTTTTGTGGGGAAACATTTTATTCTGCACTATATGTAATCTTAACACGATGAACAAGAATGGAATTTACTCTCACGGGTGGCCAATAAACTCTGTCTGAAAGCCACGCCTCTAATAAGCCATACCTCCAGAAAATAGATTAAGGAATATATTCATAAAGACCCAGTTTGAGAGTAAAAAAATCTCCAATTGATGGTTAAAAATGAACCCATGTTTGGGTAATCCCAACATCCCAACATCCCAACATCCCAACATCCCAACAACCCAACAACCCAACATCCCAACATCCCAACAACCAAAATGTTGGGCTATTCACGCAACCCAACTGGCTGGGTAAAAATAACCCAACATGTGTTCTGCCCACTATTTAACCAGCGCTGGGTTACCTAATAACCCAACATGTGTTCTGTCCACTATTTAACCAGCGCTGGGTTACCTAATAACCCAACATGTGTTCTGTCCACTATTTAACCAGCGCTGGGTTACCTAATAACCCAACATGTGTTCTGTCCACTATTTAACCAGCGCTGGGTTAACCCAACATAATTTAACCCAACATGTGTTCTGTCCACTATTTAACCAGCGCTGGGTTACCTAATAACCCAACATGTGTTCTGTCCACTATTTAACCAGCGCTGGGTTACCTAATAACCCAACATGTGTTCTGTCCACTATTTAACCAGCGCTGGGTTACCTAATAACCCAACATGTGTTCTGTCCACTATTTAACCAGCGCTGGGTTACCTAATTACCTGTCCACTATTTAACCAGCGCTGGGTTACCTAATAACCCAACATGTGTTCTGTCCACTATTGAACCAGCGCTAATTACCTAATAACCCAACATGTGTTCTGTCCACTATTTAACCAGCGCTGGGTTACCAACCCAACATGTGTTCTGTCCATTTAACCAGCGCTGGGTTACCTAATAACCCAACATGTGTTCTGTCCACTATTTAACCAGCGCTGGGTTACCTAATAACCCAACATGTGTTCTGCCCACTATTTAACCAGCGCTGGGTTACCTAATAACCCAACATGTGTTCTGCCCACTATTTAACCAGCGCTGGGTTACCTAATAACCGAACATGTGTTCTGTCCACTATTGAACCAGCGCTGGGTTACCTAATAACCCTAATTGGGAGTGCTCTCTCTCACACACACACACACACACACACACACACATCGCAGACAAACACACACCGCAGACAAATACACACACACACCACAGACAAACACACACACACGGAGAGAGGTACTTACAGCCAGGTGACGTTGGTGGAGACTTGAGGAACATCATGTAGGTTGACTTCCACACACTCCAGTTCTGTCTTGATACAGTCACAATTCTCTGGGTACTGCTGCAAGACTACACAACCACACACAGTTAATACACAACTACACACACACACACACACACGCTGACACACACACTGATGCACAAACTGACACACACACACAAACACCAACACACGCTGACACACACACACACACACACACACACACACACACACACACACACACACACACACACACACACACACACACACACACACACACACACACACACACACACACACACACACACACACACACACACACACACACACACACACACACACACACACACACACACACTGATGCACATACTGACACACACACACAAACACCAACACACGCTGACACACACACCACACACACACACACACACAGAGTCACAAACTGACACATAAGCACACACACTGACACACAAACACACACGCTGACACACACACACACAGAGTCACAAATTGACACACAAACACACAGAGTCACAAACTGACACACAAACACACAGAGTCACAAACTGACACACACACACACACACACAACACACACACACACACACACACACACACACACACACACACACACACACACACACACACACACACACACACACACACACACACACACACACACACACACACACACACACACTGATGCACACTGACACACACACACACACACACAAACACACACACGCTGACACACACACACACCACAAACACCAACAGAGTCACAAACTGCTAAGACACACACACACACAAACACACACACACACACAAACACAGAGTCACAAATTGACACACAAACACACAGAGTCACAAACTGACACACAAACACACACACAAACTGACAGACAAACACACACACTGACACACACAAACACAGAGTCACAAACTGACACACAAACACACAGAGTCACAAACTGACACACAAACACACAGAGTCACAAACTGACACACAAACACACACACTGACACACACACACACAGAGAGTCACAAACTGACACACAAAAACACAGAGTCACAAACTGACACACAAACACACACACTGACACAAGCATACACACTGACAGCAGTCTTCTGGTGGTAGGCCCTGTGGTTCGACCTTTCTGACGGTTCGATCAAAGATGTCCGCCCATCCGCTGTTGTCCCCTACAGACACAAGGTAATATTACAGTCATAGTTGGAGCATTACACGTTGACAGTGTCCGGATTAGTGCTGTGGCGGTCACCAAATGTTATCAGCTGGTCAAGCAAATAACTGTCGCTCTCACGGTAACTAACCGTTAATTAACATAAACACATTTATCATCTCCTGGCTTCAAAACAAACAAGACCCTTTGAACATCCATAAAATACATTTTACCTTTATTTTACGAGGCAACTCAGTTAAGAACATATTCTTATTTACAATGACGGCCTGGGAACAGTGGGTTAACTGCCTTGTTCAGGGGGCAGAACGACAGATTTGAACCTTGTCATTCGATCTTGCAACCTTTCGGTTACTCGTCCAACGCTCTAACCAGTAGGCTACCTGCCGCCCCATAGCATACACATTCACAGTAAATTCATTATCTATTATTTATTTTATTTTAGACAGGTCTAAAGAAGCAACATATAAAGACAATGTAAATCTATTTCAGAAAAACAGAATAACATACTCTGAGTTGTCCTTATGTTAGGTCCTGTTAGGTCCTGTCCTCATGTTAGGTCCTGCCCTCATGTTAGGTCCTGTCCTCGTGTTAGGTCCTGTCCTCATGTTAGGTCCTGTTCGGTCCTGTCCTCATGTTAGGTCCTGTCCTCATGTTAGGTCCTGTCCTCATGTTAGGTCCTGTTAGGTCCTGTCCTCATGTTAGGTCCTGTCCTCATGTTAGGTCCTGTCCTCATGTTAGGTCCTGTTAGGTCCTGTCCTCATGTTAGGTCCTGTCCTCATGTTAGGTCCTGTTAGGTCCTGTCCTCATGTTAGGTCCTGTCCCTCATGTTAGGTCCTGTCCCTCATGTTAGGTCCTGTCCTTATGTTAGGTCCTGTCCTCATGTTAGGTCCTGTCCTCATGTTAGGTCCTGCCCTCATGTTAGGTCCTGTCCTCATGTTAGGTCCTGTCCTCATGTTAGGTCCTGTCCTCATGTTAGGTCCTGTTAGGTCCTGTCCTCATGTTAGGTCCTGTTAGGTCCTGTCCTCATGTTAGGTCCTGTTAGGTCCTGTCCTCATGTTAGGTCCTGTTAGGTCCTGTCCTCATGTTAGGTCCTGTCCTCATGTTAGGTCCTGTCCTCATGTTAGGTCCTGTCCTCATGTTAGGTCCTGTCCTCATGTTAGGTCCTGTCCTTATGTTAGGTCCTGTCCTCATGTTAGGTCCTGTCCTCATGTTAGGTCCTGTCCTCATGTTAGGTCCTGTCCTCATGTTAGGTCCTGTCCTCATGTTAGGTCCTGTTAGGTCCTGTCCTCATGTTAGGTCCTGTTAGGTCCTGTCCTCATGTTAGGTCCTGTCCTTATGTTAGGTCCTGTCCTCATGTTAGGTCCTGTCCTCATGTTAGGTGCTGTCCTCATGTTAGGTCCTGTCCTCATGTTAGGTCCTGTTAGGTCCTGTCTTCATGTTAGGTCCTGTCCTCATGTTAGGTCCTGTCCTCATGTTAGGTCCTGTCCTCATGTTAGGTCCTGTCCTTATGTTAGGTCCTGATCTGGCTATGCCATATGGCTGTGGCTCATTTTAGCAGACAAGATTGGCTTCCATGGCATTATTTTATAGTATGAAGAATACAATAGAACAAACCTGAATAAAAACCAATTTGAGGGAGGGCGAACATGCGTCTATTCTGTGTTGACTGGTCCTCCTATCTGCTTCATTTAGAGTGATTAATGGGACTTTAGTTGTTCTATAAATGTTGGTCTATATGTTTAGATTTAAGGCTGCATGATGCAACTCTAATGATGATATGGGAAAAGTCGCTGGAGCAAGGCATGAGCTCTGCTTTGTTTTTGTTTGTTTTTTGCGCAGGCTGTGCACACTACATCAGTCACTCATTCACAATTTGACAAGCACTTGATAATTGCCTCGAATTTCCCGACGGGATCCCCTTTGTGTGGCCGTAATGCACCCTAAGAAAATACAATGCCTTCTGCGGCCAGTGTTCGTTCTGTGCATCGCGTGATCCGGTCTTTCTCACGAGTGACACATCGGAGATGCAACTGCGCGTGTCCTTGTTCTGAGGTGCATATTGAAGATATTGGAAGTACTGTCTACATTTACCAACATTATAAGTAGGCCTAAAGGTGCATTTTTTATGGTGAAATTTATCCCCAGACTTGAAAGTCACACCCTGCTTGTGCATGTGCCAGTTAGGCTTTACACCCCTTGCAGAGCGAATTAGTCTGCTTAATTTTAAGAAGTTATTTGGCCACTTTAGTTGCGATATAAACCTTATAGGCCAGGATACATGAGGTGTGCGAGTATGATTAAAAAAAAAGGCAGGACACTTTTCCCCGTGGTTTATTTTCATGCCAGCCAGGTAGGCTATACTCCTGTTGTAAAGAGAAACAATGTACTTAACATTTGGAAAGTTGAGAAATAAATATAGTAGGCCTTGCATATAGACAGTTCATCCTCCTATTTTTAGTAGAGGCCATCACTCTGTTTTCTCACACAATTGCATATAGAAATGTTGCGCAACCTGAACTCGTGGGCTCTCATGAGGGTGTTTGATTCGATTTCCGAACACATTTTGCATTCATGTCAGACAATAGAGTGCTGAGTACCAGGCAGTTAGCAAGTTCGGTAGACTACTGATGACCATCAGCAGCATCAGTGCTTGGAGAAACCTAATTATCCTGCCTTCATGACTCGTGACTGAAGGTGTGGCGGTAATATGGTCGCCTCAACAGCCATAGTCTGGATTCACATACAGTACTTGCGTCCTAAATAGTAGAATAAGCAAAATGTTTTCGTTTTATATTTATAGTTGAAATGTAAAAACATGTAATTCTGCTTTTCATCCAGAATATTCTGTACACGTTAAGTCCCAGACACCCTGGTACACCAGGGTTGATCTGGAGATCTACCAGTCCAAACCCCTAACACAGCTGATTCAATTAGTTAAAAGAGCAACTAAATCAAAATGAACAACTTCTATGGTTGAAATGAGCATGACATGACATTAAATGAGTCAGAAACAATTATTCTAGTGTCAAAAAAAAAAAAAAACGAATTATAAAAAAAATAGGATAATTTTGGTCATTAAGTGCGAGTTTATTAGGGAAAAATGGTACGTAATGGAACGAAGGGTACGTAACACACACACACACACACACACACACGCACACGCACACGCACACGCACACACACACACACACACACACACACACACACACACACACACACACACACACACACACACACACACACACACACACACACACACACACACACACACACACACACACACACACACACTCTCCTCCTCCTCCCTCTCTCCCTCTCTCACCACAGTTTTCCTCGTCGGCTCCATTGGGGCAGTCTCTGTGTCCATCACACTGCAGAGCTTGGTGCAGACACACCGTCACGTTACCACAGGGGAATTGCCCCAGAGGGCAACTGCTCTCTACTGCTGACCTGCTGGACACCATCGCTGCAGCTGGAGGAGGGGAGGAGGGAGGGAGGGGGGGGGGGTCATTATAAGGACATTTAAATATATACGGTAATGATATACTTTGACTTCATAGCCAATACACATTTATTTACACATCTATAAACATTTCGTTATGGTGTAATAACAGGTCCCAAACGCACCGGTTTAAGGTTCGCTAAATATATCCATATGAGAGCATTTCACGTCACGCTGCGCAAGAGCTCATATTTAGTTAACTTATTAATAGACGCATAATTACAATGACAGCGTAGTGTCATCATTATGGCGGTTCTCAAAAGAGTGTGCTGCTACCATACCACTGTTAGTTGATGAAGGGAAGAAATGAACATTTGCCACTGTTAGGTAGATAACAGATACAAACACGAAAATAGGAAGAAATGAGCATGTGTTTACTGTGATGAACAAAACACTAACTCCCAATTTAAAGACTATTGTTCCCGTATTAGCAGATGAGGGAGTCCTTTTTTAAATGTCCCATGTGTTTACTGTGATGAACAAAACACTAACTCCCAATTTAAAGACTATTGTTCCCGTATTAGCAGATGAGGGAGTCCTTTTTTAAATGTCCCATGTGTTTACTGTGATGAACAAAACACTAACTCCCAATTTAAAGACTATTGTTCCCGTATTAGCAGATGAGGGAGTCCTTTTTTAAATGTCCCATGTGTTTACTGTGATGAACAAAACACTAACTCCCAATTTAAAGACTATTGTTCCCGTATTAGCAGATGAGGGAGTCCTTTTTTAAATGTCCCATGTGTTTACTGTGATGAACAAAACACTAACTCCCAATTTAAAGACTATTGTTCCCGTATTAGCAGATGAGGGAGTCCTTTTTTAAATGTCCCATGTGTTTACTGTGATGAACAAAACACTAACTCCCAATTTAAAGACTATTGTTCCCGTATTAGCAGATGAGGGAGTCCTTTTTTAAATGTCCCATGTGTTTACTGTGATGAACAAAACACTAACTCCCAATTTAAAGACTATTGTTCCCGTATTAGCAGATGAGGGAGTCCTTTTTTAAATGTCCCTTTGTGCATTCCATTCAACAGCAGTAAACAACCTATTACAAAAACAACAAAAACAGCTAAATGTAGAATCACCTAATAGTGAAAAGCTGGTGTTTTTTACGATCATCTCATGGGGTTAAGCTCCAGAACATCCTGTAACTGCCTAGAGATTAGAAGGTTTATAACAAACACCTCCCTCCACTCACATCTCCCGGCAGGAGAACAGTCTGGGGTGGGAGGGAGGGAGGGATGAAGAGGAGCGGGATGGATGAAGAGGAGACATCACATCTCCCGGCAGGAGAACTGTCTGATCCTGCAACTCTACTGACTAACGAGGGAGGGAGGTGGGAGAGAGGAGCGAGGGAGGTGGGAGAGAGGAGGGAGGGAGGGGGGTTGGAGTGGGGAGGGAGGGAGGGACCAGTCCAGGAATCTAGTTTCAGACCAGTATGTAGGGGATCTAGTTTCAGACCAGTATGTAGAGGGATCTAGTTCCAGACCAGTATGTTGTGGGAACTGGTTTCAGACCAGTATTAGAAGGTTTATAACAAACACCTCCCTCCACTCACATCTCCCGGCAGGAGAGGGGGTGGGAGGGAGTAGAGGGATCTAGTTTCAGACCAGTATGTAGGGGATCTCGTTTCAGACCAGTATGTAGGGGATCTAGTTTCAGACCAGTATGTAGGGGATCTAGTTTCAGACCAGTATGTAGGGGATCTAGTTTCAGACCAGTATGTTGTAGGGGATCTAGTTTCAGACCAGTATGTAGGGGATCTAGTTTCAGACCAGTATGTAGGGGATCTAGTTTCAGACCGGTATGTAGAGGATCTAGTTTCAGACCGGTATGCTGTAGGGGGATCTAGTTTCAGACCGGTATGCTGTAGGGGGATCTAGTTTCAGACCAGTATGTAGAGGATCTAGTTTCAGACCAGTATGTAAAGGATCTAGTTTCAAACCAGTATGTTGTATGGGATTTAATTTCAGACCAATATGTTGTAGGGGATATAGTTTCAGACCAGTATGTAAGAGAACTAGTTTCAGACCAGTATGTAGGGAATCTAGTTTCAGACCAGTATGTAGTGGTATTTAGTTTCAGACCAGTATGTAGGGGATCTAGTTTCAGACCGGTATGTTGTAGAGGATCTAGTTTCAGACCAGTATGTAAGAGAACTATTTCAGACCAGTATGTAGAGGGATCTAGTTTCAGACCAGTATGTTGTAGGGGATCTAGTTTCAGACCAGTATGTAAAGGATCTAGTTTCAGACCAGTATGTAAGGGATCTAGTTTCAGACCAGTATGTAAGAGAACTAGTTTCAGACCAGTACGTAAGGGATCTAGTTTCAGACCAGTATGTTGTAGGGGATCTAGTTTCAGACCAGTATGTAAAGGATCTAGTTTCAGACCAGTATGTAAGGGATCTAGTTTCAGACCAGTATGTAAGAGAACTAGTTTCAGACCAGTATGTAAGGGATCTAGTTTCAGACCAGTATGTAAGAGATTTAGTTTCAGACTAGTACGTTGTAGGGGATCTAGTTTCAGACCAGTATGTAGGGGATCTAGTTTCAGACCAGTATGTAAGGGATCTAGTTTCAGACCAGTATGTAAGAGAACTAGTTCCAGACCAGTATGTTGTAGGGGATCTAGTTTCAGACCAGTATGTAAGAGAACTAGTTTCAGACCAGTATGTAAGGGATCTAGTTTCAGACCAGTATGTAAGATAACTAGTTTCAGACCAGTATGTTGTAGGGGATCTAGTTTCAGACCAGTATGTAAGGGATCTAGTTTCAGACCAGTATGTAAGAGATTTAGTTTCAGACCAGTATGTTGTAGGGGATCTAGTTTCAGACCAGTATGTAGGGGATCTAGTTTCAGACCAGTATGTAAGAGAACTAGTTTCAGACCAGTATGTAAGGGATCTAGTTTCAGACCAGTATGTAAGAGAACTAGTTTCAGACCAGTATGTAAGGGATCTAGTTTCAGACCAGTTTGTAAGGGATCTAGTTTCAGACCAGTATGTAAGAGATTTAGTTTCAGACTAGTACGTTGTAGGGGATCTAGTTTCAGACCAGTATGTAAGAGAACTAGTTTCAGACCAGTATGTTGTAGGGGATCTAGTTTCAGACCAGTATGTAAGGGATCTAGTTTCAGACCAGTATGTAAGAGGTTTAGTTTCAGACTAGTACGTTGTAGGGGATCTAGTTTCAGACCCGTATGTAGGGGATCTAGTTTCAGACCAGTATGTAAAGGATCTAGTTTCAGACCAGTATGTAGGGGATCTAGTTTCAGACCAGTATGTAGGGGATCTAGTTTCAGACCAATATGTAGGGGATCTAGTTTCAGACCAGTATGTAGGGGATCTAGTTTCAGACCAGTATGTAAGGGAACTAGTTCCAGACCAGTATGTAAGAGATTTAGTTTCAGAACAGTATGTAAGAGAACTAGTTCCAGACCAGCATGTTGTGGGATCTAGTTTCAGACCAGTATGTAGGGGATCTAGTTTCAGACCAGTTTGTAAGATATTTAGTTTCAGACCAGTATGTAAGAGAACTAGTTCCAGACCAGTATTTAAGAGAACTAGTTCCAGACCAGCATGTTGTGGGATCTAGTTTCAGACCAGTATGTAAGGGATCTAGTTTCAGACCAGTATGTAAGAGATTTAGTTTCAGACTAGTACGTTGTAGGGGATCTAGTTTCAGACCAGTATGTAGGGGATCTAGTTTCAGACCAGTATGTAAGGGATCTAGTTTCAGACCAGTATGTTGTAGGGGATCTAGTTTCAGACCAGTATGTAGGGGATCTAGTTTCAGACCAGTATGTAGGGGGATCTAGTTTCAGACCAGTATGTAAGGGATCTAGTTTCAGACCCGTATGTAAGAGAACTAGTTCCAGACCAGTATGTAAGAGATTTAGTTTCAGACCAGTATGTAAGAGAACTAGTTCCAGACCAGCATGTTGTGGGATCTAGTTTCAGACCAGTATGTAGGGGATCTAGTTTCAGACCAGTTTGTAAGAGATTTAGTTTCAGACCAGTATGTAGGGGATCTAGTTTCAGACCAGTATGTAAGAGAACTAGTTCCAGACCAGTATGTAAGAGAACTAGTTCCAGACCAGCATGTTGTGGGATCTAGTTTCAGACCAGTATGTCAGAGAACTAGTTTCAGACCAGTATGTCAGAGAACTAGTTCCAGACCAGTATGTAAGAGAACTAGTTCCAGACCAGCATGTTGTGGGATCTAGTTTCAGACCAGTATGTCAGAGAACTAGTTTCAGACCAGTATGTAAGAGAACTAGTTCCAGACCAGTATGTAAGAGAACTAGTTCCAGACCAGCATGTTGTGGGATCTAGTTTCAGACCAGTATGTCAGAGAACTAGTTTCAGACCAGTATGTCAGAGAACTAGTTTCAGACCAGTATGTAAGAGAACTAGTTCCACACCTGCCAACATCATTACGTACACCTTCCAACATCATTACGTACACCTGCCACCATCATTACGTACACCTGCCACCATCATTACGTACACCTTCCACCATCATTACGTACACCTTCCACCATCATTACGTACACCTTCCACCATCATTACGTACACCTGCCACCATCATTACGTACACCTGCCACCATCATTACGTACACCTGCCAACATCATTATGTACACCTGCCCGATTTCAGGCTGTATCACAACCGGCCGTGATTGGGAGTACCAAGGGCAGTCATTGTAAATAAGAATTTGTTCTTAAGGGACTTGGCCTGGTTAAATAAAGGTTAGATAAAGGTTAGATAAAGGTTACATAAAGGTTAAATAAACGTTAAATAATGGTTAGATAAAGGTTAAATAAAATGTTAAATAAAGGTTACATAATGTCTATCACAGCCTGATGTATATTAATATACTGGCTATCTATCCTGAAGCATCTATTCCTCATCCTCTGTGTCACTCTCCCATTCTCCATCTCTCTCACTCTCCCTCTCCCTCCCTCTCTCTCCCTCCTCTTTCTTCCTCTCCCATTCTCCATCTCTCTCTTCCTCTACCTCTCCCACTCACCATCTCTCTTTCATCTCTCTCTCACTCTCCCATTCTCTTACTCCCTCTCCCATTCTCCATCTCTCTCTTCCATTCTCCATCTCTCTCTCCCCCATTCTCCATCTCTCTCCCCCTCTCCATCTCTCTCTTCCTCCCATTCTCCATCTCTTTCTCCCATTCTCCATCTTGCTCTCCCATTCTCCATCTCTCTCTCCCATTCTCCATCTCGCTCTCCCATTCTCCATCTCTCTCTCCCATTCTCCATCTCATTCATTCTTAATCTCTCGCTCTCCCATTCTCAATTTCTTTCTCCCTCTCTCTCTCTCTTTCCCTCTCCCATTCTCTATCTCTCTCTCCCTCTCCCATTCTCCCTCTCTCTCTCCCTCTCCCATTCTCCATCTCTTCCTCCTCCTCACATTCTCCATCTATTTGACCCTCTCTCACTTTCCATCTGCCTTTCTCTCTGTCTCTCTGTCTCTCTGTCTCTTTCAGAGCTTTATTTCTTTAAAAACCATACTCTCTATCCTGAAATATCTCTTCCTCTCTATTTCCAGCAGCATACTGCCCTCAATCCCACTGCTGGCGTGCCTCTGAAGCTAAGCAGGGTTGGTCCCTGGATGGGAGACCAGATGCTGCTGGAAGTGGTGTTGTAAAGAAAAAGATCCCAGGGCAGTGACTCTCTGTGGTCACTAAAGATCCCCGGGCAGTGACTCTCTGTGGTCACTAAAGATCCCAGGGCAGTGACTCTCTGTGGTCACTAAAGATCCCAGGGCAGTGACTCTCTGTGGTCACTAAAGATCCCAGGGCAGTGACTCTGTGTGGTCACTAAAGATCCCAGGGCAGTGACTCTCTGTGGTCACTAAAGATCCCAGGGCAGTGACTCTCTGTGGTCACTAAATATCCCAGGGCAGTGACTCTCTGCGGTCACTAAAGATCCCAAGGCAGTGACTCTCTGCAGTCACTAAAGATCCCAGGGCAGTGACTCTCTGTGGTCACTAAAGATCCCAGGGCAGTGACTCTCTTTGGTCACTACAGATCCCATGGCACTTATGGTAAGAGTAGGGGTGTTAACCCTGGTGTCCTGGCTACATCTAAATTATGCCACTTTTATATGTTTACATACCCTACATTACTCATTTCATATGTATATACTGTACTCTATACAATCCACTGCATCTTGTTTACATACCCTACATTACTCATCTCATATGTATATACTGTACTCTATACAATCCACTGCATCTTGCCTATGCTGTTCTATACCATCACTCATTCATATGTTGTTTATGTACATATTCTTTCTGTGTGTGTATGAGGTAGTAGTTGGAATTGTTAGGTTAGATTCCTTTTTACATATTACTGCATTGTGGGAAATAGAAGCACAAGCATTTCACTACATTCACATTAACATCTGTTATCCATGTGTATGTGACAAATCAAATTTGATTTGAATTCCCAATCTGGTCCTCATACCATCATGGCCACCTAATCATCCCCAGCTTCCAATTGGCTCATTCATCCCCCTCCTCTCCCCTGTAACTATTCCCCAGGCTAATCATCCTCAGCTTCCAATTGGCTCATTCATCTCCTCTCCCCGGTAACTATTCCCCAGGCTAATCATCCCTAGGGCTTGGCAACACGTTTCATGGTAGGACTAGGGCTTGGCAACACGTTTCATGGTAGGTGTGATGAGGGCTTGACCACTCGCTGACCAGGCAACACGTTTCATGGTAGGTATGACGAGGGCTTGGCAACACGTTTCATGGTAGGTATGATGAAGGCTTGACCACTCAACACATTTCATGGTAGATGTGACGATTCAGGCAACACGTTTCATGGTAGGTATGATAAGGGCTTGACCACTCGCTGACCAGGCAACACGTTTCATGGTAGGTGTGACGAAGGCTTGGCCCCTCGCTGAGCAGGCAACACATTTCATGGTAGGTATGACTAGGGCTTGGCAACACGTTTCATGGTAGGTATGATGAGGGCTTGACCACTCGCTGACCAGGCAACACGTTTCATGGTAGGTATGACGAGGGCTTGGCAACACGTTTCATGGTAGGTATGATGAAGGCTTGACCACTCAACACATTTCATGGTAGATGTGACGATTCAGGCAACACGTTTCATGGTAGGTATGATGAGGGCGTGGCCCCTCGCTGACCAGTCAACACGTTTCATGTCTCCATACTGCATGCGGTCTCCAGTTCTGTCGGTTATTTTCAGGCTGATGCTGATCAACTCTAATCGAGGGAATATCCTTGTATTAGTCCTCTGTGAATTCATGTTACAGTCGATTAGATTACATCGGTTACTGTAACGAGTATAACAACATTTAAAAAAATATATATATTAAAAAAATGTAAACATTCAGTGTTTTGCTCAGTACGTTTTGGATCGTTGTCAGTCAACGTTGTTGAAATTGACGAGTATAGTCATTCACGCTTCTCCACGTTGATCAATACTACCCTCCTGTGAATGGGGCTGTATGTGTGAGCTGCGTTGTCAGTAAGCCAGATATAGCCCAGGCCTACCTGTCACGATCGTTATAATGAGATCAAGACGCAGCCTGGTATGTTTCCTTTTATTTGGAAGAGAAACTTAAAGAACGAAAACAATAAAAACGAAAGGTGCCTCTCAGAGTAGTGCTCGCAGGCAACTATACCTAGACTAGATCCTCACAAAGCACAGTGGGGAAAATGGCTTATGGTTTATATGGGGGGGGGTTATGTGGAGGGGGTTTATATGGAGGGGGTTTATATGGAGGGGGTTATGTGGAGGGGGTTTATATGGAGGGGGTTATATGGAGGGGGTTATATGGAGGAGGGTTATATGGAGGAGATTATGTGGAGGGGGTTTATATGGAGGGGGTTTATATGGAGGAGGTTATGTGGAGGGGGTTTATATGGAGGGGTTTATATGGAGGGGGTTATATGGAGGGGGTTTATATGGAGGGGGTTTATATGGAGGGGGTTTATATGGAGGGGGTTATATGGAGGGGGTTTATATGGAGGGGGTTTATATGGAGGGGGTTTATATGGAGGGGGTTATATGGAGGGGGTTTATATGGAGGGGGTTTATATGGAGGGGGTTTATATGGAGGGGGTTATATGGAGGGGGTTTATATGGAGGGGGTTTATATGGAGGGGGTTTATATGGAGGGGGTTATATGGAGGGGGTTTATATGGAGGGGGTTTATATGGAGGGGGTTTATATGGAGGGGGTTTATATGGAGGGGGGTTATATGGAGGGGGTTTATATGGAGGAGGTTTATATGGAGGGGGTTTATATGGAGAGGGTTTATATGGAGGAGGTTAATGTGTTTCTGTTGTTCTGTTATTCTGTTATTCTGTTTTTCTGTTTTGCTGCTCCCATACCTGATATTTCAATAAATCTTGATTGGGAAGAATAAATGTTAATTAAACCCTTTATTGAGAGTCTAGACTACTTGGTGAATGCATTGGGCAGGACAAAACAAAACATCCTTCGTTGA
>NC_060174.1:108061116-108241116 GCF_021184085.1 Oncorhynchus gorbuscha | reverse complement strand
TTAAGGTTTAGGGGGTTAGGGGTTAAGGTTAGGGTTAAGGTTTAGGGAAAGTAGGATATTGACTGGTAATACATTTTTACTCCCCTTCCCCCCCCATCAGTCCTGAAAATCCACGAGATGTAGACCTTACAGTGAAATGCCAGAAGTATAGTCATACTTCGCTGAAGGTTCTACTTTGAGACAAAGTTTAATGAAACAATGTTCTTCTGCAGTTTCAGGTTCCTCCCCACTGGATGGACATCTACAACAGAGGTTGTTTGTTTGTTGCTGAGATCTGTCCGGAGTTCGAAGGGGTTCGTGTGTTATTCTCATAGATTATCATTTGGAAATAAACATTTGAGCTAAAAGCATTATTAGATTATTGATCGATTGACAATGACTTTTCAGATTACCCAGCAGTGCTGTCTGCAGAGTTAGCTCCAGGTAAATATTACAAATCTTCAGCCATTCCTGGACCTGTGACCAAAAACAAGCTACATATAAATAAAATGAAATAAATAATAAATATAATAAATGATCTAATGACTCCACACAATCTGAAGATGGTATCCAGTGGGGAAAAAAGTATTTAGTTTTAATTTAGTATTTATCCACCAATTGTACAATTTCTCCCACGTAAAAAGATGAAAGATGAGAGGCCTAGGATTTTTTATGAATTTATTTGCAAATTATGGTGTAAAATAAGTATTTGGTCACCTACAAACAAGCAAGATTTCTGGCTCTCACAGACCTGTAACTTCTTCTTTAAGAGGCTCCTCTGTCCTCCACTTGTTACCTGTATTAATGGCACCTGTTTGAACTTGTTGTCAGTATGAAAGACACCTGTCCTCAACCTCAAACAGTCACACTCCAAACTCCACTATGGCCATGACCAAAGAGCTGTCAAAGGACACCAGAAACAAAATTGTAGACCTGCACCAGGCTGGGAAGACTGAATCTGCAATAGGTAAGCAGCTTGGTTTGAAGAAATCAACTGTGGGAGCAATTATTAGGAAATGGAAGACATACAAGACCACTGATAATCTCCCTCAATCTGGGGCTCCACGCAAGATCTCACCCCGTGGGGTCAAAATGATCACAAGAACGGTGAGCAAAAATCCCTAACCCTAACCCCACACGGGGGGACCTAGTGAATGACCTGCAGAGAGCTGGGACCAAAGGAACAAAGCCTACCATCAGTAACACACTACGCCGCCAGGGACTCAAATCCTGCAGTGCCAGACGTGTCCCCCTGCTTAAGCCAGTACATGTACAGGCCCATCTGAAGTTTGATAGAGAGCATTTGGATGATCCAGGAAAAAGTTGGGAGAATGTCATATCGTCAGATGAAACCAAAATATAACTTTTTGGTAAAAACTCAACTCGTCGTGTTTGGAGGACAAAGAATGCTGAGTTGCATCCAAAGAACACCATACCTCCTGTGAAGCATGGGGGTGGAAACATCATGCTTTGGGGCTGTTTTTCTGCAAAAGGACCAGGACGACAAATCGTAAAGGAAAGAATGAATGGGGCCATGTATCGTGAGATTTTGAGTGAAAACCTCCTTCCATCAGCAAGGGCATTGAAGATGAAACGTGGCTGGGTCTTTCAGCATGACAATGATCCCAAACGTACCGCCCGGGCAACGAAGGAGTGGCTTCGTAAGGTCCTGTAGTGGCCTAGCCAGTCTCCAGATCTCAACCCCATAGAAAATCGTTTGGAGGGAGTTGAAAGTCCGTGTTGCCCACCAACAGCCCCAAAACATCACTGCTCTAGAGGAGATCTGCATGGAGGAATGAGCCAAAATACCAACAACAGTGTGTGAAAACCTTGTGAAGACTTACGGAAAATGTTTGACCTCTGTCATTGCCAACAAAGGGTATATAACAAAGTATTGAGATAAACTTTTGTTATTGACCAAATACTTATTTTCCACCATAATTTGCAAATAAATTCATTAAAAATCCTACAATGTGATTTTTTTCTTCTCATTTTGTCTGTCATAGTTGAAGTGTACCTATGATGAAAATTACAGGCCTCTCTCATCTTTTTAAGTGGGAGAACTTGCACAATTGGTGGCTGACTAAATACTTTTTTTGCCCCACTGTATATATATATTTATATAATAATTTTAACTGAAAATGTCAATGTTTTGCGTATTAGTTCATAAACCATGTGCCATTGAATCGGTATGTCAAAAATCTCTACCCAACAATTTAGTAATTTTTATGACTTTTCAATTTTTACGGTTGTCAAATTTATTTTGGTCCTGTAATGGAACTGGTATACTTTTTATTTTATTCATCACAATTTTCTTTAACTTATTTTGGTCTTTAATGAAGGGCCGGCAAGACAAATTCTTTACTTTTCCCTCCTTCCACTTCCTCCTTCTTCTTCGCTTCTATTATTGCGTTAATGCAGCAATTAGTTGGTTGTAATTTTGGGTAGAACATTTCCACGTGTGTTTATTATTATATACATTTCCATATATTTGTTTTAGCAGAATGTGTAATAACTCATATTTATGATATCATTTAAATCTTTTGAAGAAAAAAAAAAGTTTTTAAATATCTTTTATATGATTTTTTCTGTCTTTTCTGGTGGATTAAACTGAAATTGCAACCAACTTTCTATGTTTTCGAAATAGGGATATTTTAGAGTTGATTTCCTTTTCAAATATGTCACGACTTCCGCCGAAGTCTCCTTGTTCGGCGTTCGGCGGTCGACGTCACAGGCTTTCTAGTTCCCACTGATCCATGTTTCGTTTGGTTTTGTCTTCATTATACACACCTGATTTCTATTCCATTAATGACGTTCCTTATTTAACCCTCTGGCTTCCCTCTCTGCGTTATTGTTTGTCGTGCGTGTTCTTTGGATATTTTATGTTTTCCGTGTTGGAATATTATTCTTCATTTTTGAGTAAACTGTCGGACTCATCTGTGTTTCCTGCGCCTCACTCCACCTTTCTCCATTCACCAACGGCCTCACAAAATCACTGAAAGTGAGAGATTGTAATCTGAATAAAGGGTAAAAGGCCTTTATTGATCCTGAGGTGAAACATTCTTACTAATTTGCTGGAGAACCAGTTTGGATTTAAGTACAACTTCTGTGACTGACGCCTTTAGTGAGAGGTTCAATACTTCCATATTTAATTATATCTGCCCTTATATCTGTCCTCTGAATTTATATTCATTATATAAATAGGCCCTTTAATTTTGTCTGGCTTGCCATTCCAAATAATATTGAATCTTTTTTTCTCACATAATAAAAAAACAAACAATTTGCTAGGTGTAGGCAAGACCATAACGGAATAGGTAAACTGCGATATGACTAAAGAGTTAATCAGGGTAAACTGGGATATGACTAAAGAGTTAATCAGGGTAAACTGGGATATGACTAGAGTTAATCAGGGTAAACTGGGATATGACTAGAGTTAATCAGGGTAAACTGGGATATGACTAGAGTTAATCAGGGTAAACTGGGATATGACTAGAGTTAATCAGGGTAAACTGGGATATGACTAGAGTTAATCAGGGTAAACTGGGATATGACAAAAGAGTTAATCAGTGTAAACTGGGATATGACTAAAGAGTTAATCAGATTAAACTGGGATATGACTAAATAGTTATTTTTCTACAAATAGAAAGGTATTTTCCTTTCCATTGTAGCAATATCTTATCTATTTTTGATAAGTTTCTATTAAAATGTATGAGATTATTTCTTTCCTTCAGGATAAGTACAACGAGTGTGATGTTTGTCTTTTGAGCATTAAGTCATGAAATCTATGTGGCCTACTCACTCACTTTTTATAGCTACTGTTTACAGGCCTCCTGGGCCATATACATCATTCCTCACTGAGTTCCCTGAATTCCTATCAGACCTTGTAGTCATAGCAGATAATGTTCTAATTTTTGGTGATTTTAATATTCACATGGAAAAGTCCACAGACCCACTCCAAAAGGCTTTCAGAGCCATCATCGACTCAGTGGGTTTTGTCCAACATGTCTCTGGACCTACTCCCTGTCACAGTCATACTCTGGACCTAGTTTTGTCCTGTGGAAAGATGTGGATCTTAATGTTTTTCCTCATAATCCTTGACTATTGGACCACCATTTTATTATGTTTGCAATCGCAACAAATCATCTGCTCAGACCCCAACCAAGGAGTATCAAAAGTCATGCTATAAATTCTCAGACAACACAAAGATTCCTTGATGCCCTTCCAGACTCCCTCTGCCTACCCAAGGATGTCAGAAAACAACAATCAGTTAAAGCTTCTTATGGCTGGGGGCCATATTGAGTAGCTTGGATGAATAAGGTGCCTAAAGTTAACGGCCTGCTCCTCAGTCTCAGTTGTTAGTATTTGCATATTATTATTAGTAATAGATAGAAACACTCTAAAGTTTCTAAAACTGTTTGAATGAAGTTTCTGTCTGTGAGTATAACAGAACTCATATGGCAGGTGGAATCCTGAGTTGGAATCAAAACAGGAAGTGAGAAATCTGAGCTTTGTATGTATTCACCACAGTTCCCAATGAAATCCCCTTGAGATATGAATGATGTTGCACTGCCTAGGGGTTCCACTAGATGTCAACCAATAATAGACATTTTAATGAGACTTCTATGGTGATGTGGGAGTGAACGATAGCAGAATGCATCAGGTGTCTATCAAGCAGCCATTTTCTGATCACGATTATTCCTCATGGTAGTCACCTGCGTTCCATTGCTCATGAAGACAAGAAGGAATACTCCGGTTGGAACTTTATTGAAGCTATATGTTAACATCCTACTGATTGATTCTGTACTTAGTTTGAAATGTTTCTTCGACATGTAATATACATTTTTGAATTTTTTGTCCGCTGACCAAAATGAGTGTTTGGATATGTATACCAAACGCGCTGACAAAAGAAGGTATTTGGACATAAATAACGGATAGTATCGAACAAAACAAACATTTATAGTGGACCTATGATTCCTGGAGTGCTTTCTGATGTAGATCATCAAAGGTAAGGGAATATTTATCCTGTAATTTCTTGTTTATGTTGATGCCATCGTTGCGGCTCTGGTGCCCTCCAAGCTCGTCATCAAGCTCGAGACCCTGGGTCTCGACCCTGCCCTGTGCAACTGGGTACTGGACTTCCTGACGGGCCGCCCCCAGGTGGTGAGGGTAGGCAACAACATCTCCACCCCGCTGATCCTCAACACTGGGGCCGCACAAGGGTGCATTCTGAGCCCTCTCCTGTACTCCCTGTTCACCCACGACTGCGTGGCCACGCACGCCTCCAACCCAATCATCAAGTTTGCGGACGGCACAACAGTGGTAGGCTTGATTACCAAAAACGACGAGACAGCCTACAGGGAGGAGGTGAGGGCCCTCGGAGTGTGGTGTCAGGAAAATAACCTCACACTCAACGTCAACAAAACTAAGGAGATGATTGTGGACTTCAGGAAACAGCAGAGGGAACACCCCCCTATCCACATCGATGGAACAGTAGTGGAGAGGGTAGTAAGTTTTAAGTTCCTCGGCGTACACATCACAGACAAACTGAATTGGTCCACTCCACAGACAGCATCGTGAAGAAGGCGCAGTAGCGCCTCTTCAACCTCAGGAGGCTGAAGAAATTCGGCTTGTCACCAAAAGCACTCACAAACTTCTACAGATGCACAATTGAGAGCATCCTGTCGGGCTGTATCACCGCCTGGTACGGCAACTGCTCCGCCCACAACCGTAAGGCTCTCCAGAGGGTAGTGAGGTCTGCACAACGCATCACCGGGGGTAAACTACCTGCCCTCCAGGACACCTACACCACCCGATGTCACAGGAAGGCCATAAAGATCATCAAGGATAACAACCACCGGTTGCATTAAGGAGAAGTGTATCTATAATTCCATGTGTATAACTTGTATTATCATCTACATTTATGATGAGTATTATTTTTCCGTAGTTTTTGTGCTTATTTTCTTTCTCTCTTTGGCTGGTAAAATTGGCTGTGTATTTTAGTGAGTTGTTGGTGAGCATAATCATATAACATAATCAGTTGTGGTGCTTTCCCCGTAAATCCTATTTGAAATCGGACACTGTGGTGGGATTAACAACAAGACTACCTTGAAAACGATATAAGATACATGTATGTTTGAGGAATTTTAATTTTGAGATTTCTGTTGGCTCCCTGCACTTTCACTGGTTGTTGTCATATCTCTCCTGTTAACGGGATTGAGAACTTCTAACCACCTAACTGAGGAACTAAATTTAACGGAAATGGCGCCACACCAAACTGGAAGTCGTCCGAATAGCTTGGAAAGACAGTACCGTGCAGTATCGAAGAGCCCTCATTGCTGCTCGATCATCCTATTTTTCCAACTTAATTGAGGAAAATAAGAACAATCCGAAATGTATTTTTGATACTGTCACAAAGCTAACTAAAAAGCAGTATTCCCCAAGTGAGGATTGCTTTCACTTCAGCAGTAATTAATCAAGATCATGATCATTAGAAAGCTAATTACGGACTCCTCTTTAAATCTGTATATTCCTCCAAAGCTCAGTTGTCTTGAGTCTGCACAACACTGCCAGGACCTGGGATCAAGGGAGACACTCAAGTGTTTTAGTACTCTTTCTCTTAACACAATGATGAAAATAATAATGGCCTCTAAACCTTCAAGCTGCATACTGGACCCTATTCTAACTAAACTACTGAAAGAGCTGCTTCCTGTGCTTGGCCCTCCTATGTTGAACATAATAAACGGCTCTCTATCGATCGGATGTGTACCAAACTCACTAAAAGTGGCAGTAATAAAGCCTCGCTTGAAAAAGCCAAACCTTGACCCAGAAAATATAAAAAACTAATCGGCCTATATCGAATCTTCCATTCCTCTCAATTCTTTGGGAAAAAGCTGTTACACAGCAACTCACTGCCTTCCTGAAGACAAACAATGTATACGCAATGCTTCAGTCTGGTTTTAGACCCCATCATAGCACTGAGACGGCACTTGTGAAGGTGGTAAATGACCTTTTAATGGCATCAGACCGAGGCTCTGCATCTGTCCTCGTGCTCCTAGACCTTAGTGCTGCTTTTGATACCATCGATCACCACATTCTTGTGGAGAGATTGGAAACCCAAATTGGTCTACACGGACAAGTTCTGGCCTGGTTTAGATATTATCTGTCGGAAAGAAATCAGTTGGTCTCTGTAAATGGTTTGTCCTATTTCAAATCAACTGCAAATCAACATTTCAATGAAACATGGTGAAGCCCCAAAATTGCCCTCGCTATAAGCCTGTGTTTCAGACATAAGGAAGTGGATGGCTGCAAACCTTCTACTTTTAAACGTGGACAAAACAGAGATAATTGTTTTCGGTCCCAAGAAACAAAGAGATCTTCTGTTGAATCTGACAATTAATCTTGATGGTTGTACAGTCGTCTCAAATAAAACTGTGAAGGACCTCGGCGTTACTCTGGACCCTGATCTCTCTTTTGAAGAATATGTCAAGATTGTTTCAAGGACAGCTTTTTTTCAATCTACGTAACATTGCAAAAATCAGAAACTTTCTGTCCAAAAATGATGCAGAAAAATGTATCCATGATTTTGTTACCTCTAGGTTAGACAACTGCTTTACTTTCCAGCTACCCGGATAAAGCACTAAATAAACTTCAGTTAGTGCTAAATACGGCTGCTAGAATCCTGACTAGAAACAAAAAATTGGATCATATTACTCCAGTGCTAGGCTCCCTACACTGGCTTCCTGTTAAGGCAAGGGCTGATTTCAAGGTTTTACTGCTAACCTACAAAGCATTAAATGGGCTTGCTCCTACCCATCTCTCTGATTTGGTCCTGCCGTACATACCTACACGTACGCTACGGTCACAAGACGCAGGCCTCTTAATTGTCCCTAGAATTTCAAAGCAAACAGCTGGAGGCAGGGCTATCTCCTATAGAGCTCCATTTTTATGGAACGGTCTGCCTACCCATGTGAGAGACACAGACTCGGTCTCAACCTTTAAGTCATTACTGAAGACTCATCTCTTCAGTGGGTCATATGATTGAGTGTAGTCTGGCCCAGGAGTGTGAAGGTGAATGGAAAGGCTCTGGAGCAACGAACCGCCCTTGCTGTCTCTGCCTGGCCGGTGCCCCTCTTTTCCACTGGGATTCTCTGCCTCTAACCCTACTACAGGGGCTGAGTCACTGGCTTTCAGGTGCTCTTTCATGCCGTCCCTAGGAGGGGTGCATCACTTGAGTGGGTTGAGTCACTGATGTGATCTTCCTGTCTGGGTTGGCACCCCCCCCCCTTGGGTTGTGCCATTGCGGACACTTTGTGTGCTGTACTCGGCCTTGACTCAGGATGGTAAATTGGTGGTTGAAGATATCCCTCTACTGCTGTGGGGGCTGTGATTTGGCAAAGTGGGCGGGGTTATATCCTGCCTGTTTGGCCCTGTCTGAGGGTATCAATGGATGGGGCCACAATGTCTCCTGACCCCTCCTGTCTCAGCCTCCAGTATATATGCTGCAGTAGTTTGTGTCGGGGGGGGGGGGGGGTGTCAGTTTGTTATATCTGGAGTTTTCCTGTCTTATCCGGTGTCCTGTGTGAGTTTAAGTATGCTCTCTCTAATTCTCTCTTTCTTTCTCTCTCTCGAAGGACCTGAGCTCTAGGACCATGCCACAGGACTACCTGGTATGACGACTCCTTGCTGTCCACCTGGCCGTGCTGCTGCTCCAGTTTCAACTGTTCTGTTCTGTTCAACTCCGGGATGCTGGCCTTCAGTTGAGATTTGCAAAAAATAAAAAAATATATCAGACTGGTCAATAAAAAGAAAAGATTAAGACGGGTAAAAGAACACAGACACTGGACAGAGGAACTCTGCCAAGAAAACCAGCATCCCAGAGTCTCCTCTTCACTGTTTTGAGACTGGACAGAGGAACTCTGCCAAGAAAACCAGCATCCCAGAGTCTCCTCTTCACTGTTGATGTTGAGACTGGACAGAGGAACTCTACCTAGAAGGCCAGCATCCCAGAGTCACCTCTTCACTGTTGATGTTGAGACTGACAGAGGAACTCTGCCAGATGCCAGCATCCCGAGTCTCCTCTTCACTGTGGATGTTGAGACTGGACAGAGGAACTCTGCCTAGATGCCAGCATCCCAGAGTCACCTCTTCACTGTTGACGTTGAGACTGGACAGAGGAACTCTGCCTAGAAGGCCAGCATCCCGGAGTCTCCTCTTCACTGTCGATGTTGAGACTGGACAGAGGAACTCTGCCTAGAAGGCCAGCATCCCAGAGTCACCTCTTCACTGTCGATGTTGAGACTGGACAGAGGAACTCTGCCAAGAAAACCAGCATCCCAGAGTCTCCTCTTCACTGTTGATGTTGAGACTGGACAGAGGAACTCTGCCTAGATGCCAGCATCCCAGAGTCACCTCTTCACTGTTGACGTTGAGACTGGACAGAGGAACTCTGCCTAGAAGCCAGCATCCAGACTGTTGATGTTGAGACTGGACAGAGGAACTGGCCTACAAGGCCAGCATCCCGGAGTCTCTCTTCACTGTGGATGTTGAGACTGGACAGAGGAACTCTGCCTAGAAGGCCAGCATCCCAGAGTCACCTCTTCACTGTTGATGTTGAGACTGGACAGAGGAACTCTGCCTAGAAGGCCAGCATCCCAGAGTCACCTCTTCACTGTTGATGTTGAGACTGGACAGAGGAACTCTGCCTGGAATACCAGCATCCCGGAGTCGCGTTGACGTTCTGGACAGAGGAACCTGCATTGCATCCCGGAGTGCTGTTTGAGACTGGTTGGAATACCAGCATCCCGAGTGCTCTTCACCTAGAAGGCCAGCATCCCGGAGTCACCTTTCACTGTTGACGTTGAGACTGGACAGAGGAACTCTGCCTGAAGGCCAGCATCCCGGAGTCTGATGTTGAGACTGGACAGAGGAACTCTGCCTAGAAGGCCAGCATCCCAGAGTCACATCTTCACAGTTGATGTTGAAACTGGACAGAGGAACTCTGCCTAGATGCCAGCATCCCAGAGTCGCCTCTTCACTGTCGACATTGAGACTGGTGTTTTGCGTCGTTTTGCTTCATTTTTCAAAAAACAAGGACAATTGTTTCAGTAGCTACTATCTTGTCTCATCGCTAAGCTCCTGTAAGAACGAAGGTTGAAAGTCATTTTCCGGAACACAACCGAACCAAGCCGCACAACACAACACGCATCCAACCTGGAAGAGCCACACCAATGTATCAAACACTGTTCACCTGCAACCTTGGTTGTTCACCTAGGAACCTTGGTTAGAAAAAGTGCCCAGCCCGCCACAGGATCCTCTGAGAGACATGGATATCCCGACCGGCCAACCCCTCCTAACCCGGATGACACTAGGCCAATTGTGCGTCTCCACGGACCTCCCGGTCTGAGGAGCCTGTGATGGCACAGCTGGCGCTGCAGTTCCTAACCACTGTGCCACCCATGTGCCATGAATTTAGCCAGAATTGTTACATCACAACACAACACTGAAGTCCCTTTTTTTGAAACAGACTGTATAAACTGTATAAAAAACTAGTTTGGTTTGCCTCCCACCGGTATGCCATCCAACCCTGGAGTTTTCCTTGCAGCAAGAAGTTCTTCCTCTCTTATTTAGCCTTCACATGAGTCTTTCTGGACGGATGGTCATTTTACATTATGAATAGAAGAATAATTCCAGAAGGAGGAGGTTGGTTGCAGATGATCTTCCCAGGGTGTGCAGTCCAATAAGTTTTGTTTACACCGAGCCCTGGCTCACAATCGATTTCGACTGCACCTTTTGCCCTTTTGGAGATTAGTTTTGGTTGGGCTCGTTCCAAGGGAATGTGAGATATAGAAACGTACGTGATTTTTCATACCTGTTTCTCAAAAAACGTCAGTTGTAATAAAGGCTGTAAAGAAAAATGGCGCCTGAAGAAATGGCAGCAGTTTTACGGGAGGCCAAACTTTGATTTGAAAAATATATAATAAATATATAATAAATATATAATAATGATAATACAAAATATTGTAAAGAAAAAAAGTGAATAAAAAGAGTAAAAAAAGTGGAAGGGGTACTTAACGAGGAGTCGCTGACAACAACCAAAACTAGTACGAGGATTTCTGAAAGACACTGATGTGGGTGTCCACTGCAAGTTGCATAACAACTTTTTCTGTCCATTAAAATAACATCTGCCCAATTGATCATAAATACAGTGTAGACATTGTTAATGTTGTAAATGACTATTGTAGATCTGCCCACTAGATCTGCCCACTAGATCTGATTTTCTATATCTACTTCTGCCCACTAGATCTGCCCACTAGATTTGCCCACTAGATTTGCCCACTAGATTTGCCCACTTTTGCCCATCTCTGGGCCAGTCACTCTTAAATATGACCATCATACATACTTCTGGGCCAATGGACCATCAAACATACTGGAGCTCTGGGCCAGTCACTAAATATGACCATCAAACATACTGAGCTCTGGGCCAGTCACTAAATATGACCATCAAACATACTGGAGCTCTTTGCAATTATGTTAGAATATGACCATCAAACATACTGGAGCTCTGGGCCAGTCACTTATAAATATGACCATCAAACATACTGGAGCTCTGGGCCAGTCACTCTTAAATATGACCATCAAACATACTGAGCTCTGGGCCAGTCACTCTTAAATATGACCATCAAACATACTGGAGCTCTGGGCCAGTCACTCTTAAATATGACCATCAAACATACTGGAGCTCTGGGCCAGTCACTCTTAAATATGACCATCAAACATACTGGAGCTCTGGGCCAGTCACTCTTAAATATGACCATCAAACATACTGGAGCTCTGGGCCAGTCACTCTTAAATATGACCATCAAATACTGCATACTGAGCTCTGGGCCATATGACCATAATCTGAAAATCATACATACTGGAGCTCTGGGCCAGTCACTCTTAAATAACACCATCATACATACTGGAGCTCTGGGCCAGTCACCCTTAAATATGACCATCAAACATACTGGAGCTCTGGGCCAGTCACTCTTAAATAACACCATCATACATACTGGAGCTCTGGGCCAGTCACTCTTAAATATGACCATCATACATACTGACAAACAAGGTGAAACCAAGTGGTACGAGAGCAAAACAACATCCAACCTCAAAAATAAAAAATATAAATGGAAAAAACAAAATCTGTAACACCTTCTCCCCTTTAAGAAAACAAATATATCTTATATTTTTATTGGACATGTTTAGTAACAAACAAACAGAAAATAACTTCTGTCTCATGACAACTTAAATGCGTCGCTATTTAATTAAAGCAGTCTTCTTCTCCAATATAAACATGGTCAAAAGTAGAAAATAGTACAATTGAAGAAAAACCCTTGAATGAGTAGCAGTGTCCAACCTTTTGACTCTATATACTATATACTCTTTTTATTCACTTTTTTTACTCTTTTTATTTAAGAGTGACTGGCCCAGATCTAGTGGGCAAATCTAGTGGGCAGATCTAGTGGGCAAATCTAGTGGGCAAATCTAGTGGGCAGATCTAGTGGGCAAATCTAGTGGGCAAATCTAGTGGGCAAATCTAGTGGGCAGATCTAGTGGGCAGATCTAGTGGGCAAATCTAGTGGGCAAATCTAGTGGGCAAATCTAGTGGGCAAATCTAGTGGGCAAATCTAGTGGGCAGATCTAGTGGGCAGATCTAGTGGGCAGATCTAGTGGGCAGATCTAGTGGGCAGATCTAGTGGGCAGATCTAGTGGGCAGATCTAGTGGGCAGATCTAGTGGGCAGATCTAGTGGGCAGATCTAGTGGGCAGATCTAGTGGGCAGATCTAGTGGGCAGATCTAGTGGGCAGATCTAGTGGGCAGATCTAGTGGGCAGATCTAGTGGGCAGATCTAGTGGGCAGATCTAGTGGGCAGATCTAGTGGGCAGATCTAGTGGGCAGATCTAGTGGGCAGATCTAGTGGGCAGATCTAGTGGGCAGATCTAGTGGGCAGATCTAGTGGGCAGATCTAGTGGGCAGATCTAGTGGGCAGATCTAGTGGGCAGATCTAGTGGGCAGATCTAGTGGGCAGATCTAGTGGGCAGATCTAGTGGGCAGATCTAGTGGGCAGATCTAGTGGGCAGATCTAGTGGGCAGATCTAGTGGGCAGATCTAGTGGGCAGATCTAGTGGGCAGATCTAGTGGGCAGATCTAGTGGGCAGATCTAGTGGGCAGATCTAGTGGGCAGATCTAGTGGGCTCTCATGGTGGGTGTCTTTTAGGTTCCTGTAGTTGTTATGCAACTTGCAGTGGACACCCACATCAGTGTCTTTCAGAAATCCTCGTACTAGTTTTGGTTGTTGTCAGCGACTCCTCGTTAAGTACCCCTTCTATTTGAGTGACATGTATTTTTGCTCACTGGGGAACGTAACTGTAGAGCTATTGTATTTTCCTTCACAACAACAGCAGCCATGAAGGCTTTGACAGGGACCACTGTCAGGGACTACAGGTTTAATAAATAACATTCAAGTTGAGAGTTTTCTACTGTCACATCTTCATCCTAATGCTATGATCATCAACCTTCCTCTTCCTCCTCCCTCTTCCTCCTCTAAACCAACTTTGTCTCATTTTTTCTGTCCCTCTCTCCTTCCAACTTTCTGTTTTGATCTCTCATCCTCTCTTCCTCCGTCTCCCCCCCCTCTCTCTCTTCCTCCCTCTCCCTCTTCCCCCCTATCTCTCTCGCTCTCTCTTCTGCTTTCTCTGTCTCTTTCTCTTCCTCCCTCTCTCTCTTTCTCTTCCTCCCTCACTCTCTTTCTCTACCCCCTCTTCCTCCCGCTCTCCCCCTCTCTCTCTTCCCCCTCTCTCTCTATTCCTCTCTCTCGCTCTCTCTCTCCCTCCCTCACTCTTTCTCTACCCCCTCTTCCTCTCGCTCTCCCCCTCTCTCTCTTCCCCCCTCTCTCTCTATTCCTCTCTCTCGCTCTCTCTCTCCCTCTTTCTCTTCCTCCCTCACTCTCTTTCTCTCCCCCTCTCTTCCTCCCGCTCCCCCTCTCTCCCCCCCCTCTCTCTATCTCTCTGCTCTGTCTCTCAGAAAAAAACCTCTAACATGTGGAACCATTATTGTCTCAGACAGTTCAGTTGACACACTGATTTTATACCACTAAAAGGGATAATCCACCCCCTAGAAGTAAAAATCATGAAACGCCTTGTTAATTTCACGAGTCTACATTCTCCCGTATCAGCGGGGTAAAAATAATACATTCCCCCATGAGTGTCCGTCTGTGAGATCAGGACATTGTGTAGAAAACTGCATGGTTCTTGGCACAATATCACATTTCACAACACTTTAAAAACAATTATCTGCACTCCAGATCACCAAGTCAACCAATACATGGTTCTGGTCTAGAACAAATCCATACATTTATATCGCCATGACAACTTTTATATTTTGCTTAGATGTACTCAATCCAAAGAGTGTACTAAATTATTCAACTCAATTTCTCCTTCAAGTACCTTCTTGCAGTGTACCCTGTGTGTCTGTGGTAGGAAAGATCTGTTGTTCCCCTAGCAAAGTACTTGGCACTCGTTCTAGGCAGATAGACTCCTAAATTGATAGCTAATTTCACAGCTAGCTAGCTGATATTGACTTTGGTATTATTGTGCGTCGCTACATTTGCTAGCTAGCTAGTCAGCCAGCCCAGAGAGAGAACGCATTGCATTGTGGGGTTTTGTAGTCGACTTTCACATTTCTATCAACCTAATGAAACAAAATGAAACATTTTCTTCTTCATCCAGAAATTGTTTTCACATATTGCTGCTGGGTCGTAGCCATTTGGTCAATTAGTTGGGTTGTTTTCTTTAAAAACTTCTGGTTTATTGATGCAGGGTGCTGGGTTATTGGTGCTGGGTTATTGGTGCTGGGTTATTGGTGCTGGGTTATTGGTGCTGGGCTATTGGTGCTGGGCTATTGGTGCTGGGTTATTGGTGCTGGGTTATTGGTGCTGGGTTATTGGTGCTGGGTTATTGGTGCTGGGTTATTGGTGCTGGGTTATTGGTGCTGGGTTATTGGTGCTGGGTTATTGGTGCTGGGTTATTGGTGCTGGGTTATTGGTGCTGGGTTATTGGTGCTGGGTTATTGGTGCTGGGTTATTGGTGCTGGGTTATTGGTGCTGGGTTATTGGTGCTGGGTTATTGGTGCTGGGCTATTGGTGCTGGGCTATTGGTGCTGGGTTATTGGTGCTGGGTTATTGGTGCTGGGTTATTGGTGCTGGGTTATTGGTGCTGGGCTATTGGTGCTGGGTTATTGGTGCTGGGCTATTGGTGCTGGGTTATTGGTGCTGGGTTATTGGTGCTGGGCTATTGGTGCTGGGTTATTGGTGCTGGGTTATTGGTGCTGGGTTATTGGTGCTGGGCTATTGATATATGACCCAGGGGGTCAGATCAGAAGACTGGAGGCATGGCTTAGAAGCGGCGTGCCTTCCATGTAGTTATTTTGGCCACCAGTGAGAGTAAATGTAATTGTATTGTTATCAGATGTTGAAGCTTTAATGAGGCCTATACAAGTCCGAGTTCCTGCAAATCCAAATGTTGGGATACAATAAGGTTGTACATCTTACTATAATATGTTAAAATGTAAATTTATGAAAAAAGCCACACCCTAACTTTGTATCATATATATATATATATATATATGTATATATATGGAAGTAAAACGATATATATAAAAGAACAAGTGATTGGTAAAAAAATATATACAAATATATATATATATTATAGTGTACAAATTGAACACCCCTAAAAGGCCATGCCTCCTGTAAATAACCTACATTACAAAAGACCCAGTCACTGGGTCAATTCAACTGATGGTAAAATACTATAACTGATTGTTAAATCAGATTACCCCACATCCCTACAACCCAACCAAGTGGGTAATTCCCTGCGTGTGTTTGTGTTCACTATTTAATCAACGCTGGGTTACCAAATGTGTTTCTTCTTCTTCTCCATCATATTTTAGAGAGCAGCAATCCTGTTATTGACACTGTGGAAAATACTGCCGCATGGGGGTTCTGAAGACAGATCGCTAAAATACGGAGGGAGAGAGATGTTTACAAATATTGGAGTACATTTTTTTATATTTTGGGCTCTGATTGGGTACTACAGTTGAATGAACTACGCTCATGAGACATTCGTAAGTTATATTCGTCAAGAATTAATTTGTATATATTTAACATTGTGTTTAGGAATGAGTGTTAGGTTAATATAGTTTCTGTAGCTAAATAACTTTTATACCGTGAGACAGATTTGAAGTCTGTAAAAAAAAAGGCATGTTGGCCATGATAAACTTGATTGCATTTTTCATAGAAAATTGTTGGACTCACAGCCAGTGCGCTGTGACAAACAGGCTACAATTACATAATGAAGGACAAAGTGAACGAACATGGCATACATCTGTTAAACTGCGAGAGTACAATCAGTTTCTCTGCTGGCGGGAAAATAATGAATTTACCCAGCACTATTAGCAACCAGCTAACATCGGCAAAAAACCTGCAGAATGAATGTATGTCTCAGGTTAATTCGTTGGATCTGTGGTAACCTACCATTTGTTGTCGTTTCAGCCAGTTGCAGGAGCAGCAGAATTGCCAGTAGTACATCTAGTCTCGGTATGGGAAGTTTACCGGGTCTCATGGTGCTTGTTTCGGGAGCAGTCGGTGATCCAGATAACGCTCCATGGTTGGAAACTCTACCGGTAACGGACATGACAGAGAAGTGGTGACAGTAACAGCCAGTCCCATATCAGAGGGAATAAACAAACTAACAAGGAAAGGCTGGTTCGTGCGCGTCAACGGATATCCAATCCCATCCTCCCTCCTTCTATCTATCTCTCTCTCTCTCGCTCTCTCTCAGTCACACACACACACACACACACACACACACACACACACACACACACACACACACACACACACACACACACACACACACACACACAGGTTTACTGAAGCGAGTGACGGGGGCTTCTTAACAGCCCATTTACTCTCCGAAGCTGCATTGCGCGGTGACCCAACATTTTCAAAGGAAGTAAAACGATGCCGAGTGGCAGGGACCGTTGTGCGCAGTGGGAATGTGGCATCAGTCTCATCCAGAACTAAGTGGCACAACTTACTGAGGGTTGGATATGGCTTACCATCATGCCCACTAACGAGAGAGAAGCAGCCTTCTATCCAATCAGAGCTGCCACAACCTCCTGACAGTGAGGCTGGCTTCTATCCAATCAGAGCTGCCAGAATCTCCAGACAGTGAGGCTGGGTTCTATCCAATCAGAGCTGCCAGAATCTCCAGACGGTGAGGCTGGGTTCTATCCAATCAGAGCTGCCAGAATCTCCAGACTGTGAGGCTGGTTCTATCCAATCAGAGCTGCCAGAATCTCCAGACAGTGAGGCTGGATTCTATTCAATAAGAGCTGCCAGAATCTCCTGACAGTGAGGCTGGGTTCTATCCAATCAGAGCTGCCAGAATCTCCAGATAGTGAGGCTGGGTTCTATCCAATCAGAGCTTCTAGAATCTCCAGACAGTGAGGCTGGGTTCTATCCAATCAGAGCTGCCAGAATCTCCAGACAGTGAGGCTGGGTTATATCCAATCAGAGCTTCCAGAATCTCCAGACAGTGAGGCTGGGTTCTATCCAATCAGAGCTGCCAGAATCTCCAGACAGTGAGGCTGGGTTATATCCAATCAGAGCTTCCAGAATCTCCAGACAGTGAGGCTGGGTTATATCCAATCAGAGCTTCCAGAATCTCCAGACAGTGAGGCTGGGTTCTATCCAATCAGAGCTTCCAGAATCTCCAGACAGTGAGGCTGGGTTCTATCCAATCAGAGCTTCCAGAATCTCCAGACAGTGAGGCTGGGTTCTATCCAATCAGAGCTGCCAGAATCTCCAGATAGTGAGGCTGGGTTCTATCCAATCAGAGCTGCCAGAATCTCCAGACAGTGAGGCTGGGTTCTATCCAATCAGAGCTGCCAGAATCTCCTGACAGTGAGACAAACCTGCCCATAAGCAGCTCCTTGGATGTGTTTACATCAGACAATATGTCGCCAATGTAATGTAGCATCACTTGGCCCTAAGCACTTTATTGTGTGGCCACTTGCTGTGTTTGCTAGTGATCACTTAAGTCTGCCAATTTTGGGGGCAAAATTACATTTGAGACTTTGAGCTCACTTGTCTAACCAACTGCAACTTTTCAATATTCCAAAACCTATTTGTGAGCTTCTTGTGCCCCCCCCCCCACCTGTTTTGTAACATGCTACACTCTAAAAAATGCCGGGTTGTTTGGTTGACCCAACCTGGGTTGCAGGCACTGGGTCTCTTAGTTGGGTTGTTTGGTTGACCCAACCTGGGTTGCAGGCACTGGGTCTCTTAGTTGGGTTGTTTTCTTTAAAAGCTCCTGGGTTACGTTGAAAGAACACTTGACCCTAAGCCCTTTATTGCGTGGCCACCTGCTGATGTATTTGATAGTGTGAGACGATCAGAGTGCACTGTTTTTTTGGGAGGGGGCACTGATAAACAGCATGTAGCTTGTAGCTGGCAGATAATGAATGTTATGGTTCTCATAAAAATCAGTCCTGAGCACACAGACAGACTTTCCCGACTCGATAGACTGTCTGCAGTGAACTGATTAGTTTTTCATGCACATTTTTTTTACTTGTGAAATATTGCACCAAACACCTTAGATAGATATACAATTATGCGACTAAAACCTCCTCGTAAAAAAAAAACTGTTTAAAATTAATTACAGATATTTTAATTTTTATCTTAGATTCATTTTGACTATTTTGAGGAAGTGGCAATGTTGTTGCTATGGTGACACAGGAGTACGATATGCGAACATAACACATCCGCATCGAACTCTTGTTTGGCTTCATTCATAAGCGCTAACATTTCTTAAAGCTACAGTATGTCACTTTTTTGGGCAATCCTGACAAAATGCACATAGAAATGTGAGTTATAGAAGCGATAGATCTGTTCTATCTATTTCTATGCCTCCATTTTTAAGTTTTGTTTTAGCTTCTTTTACTTTCATTCAATTTGATTCCTTTTCATCTGTTGTGTTGTATAGTGATCACATGTTAATATTGAGCATTTACATATTTGTGGCATCAATTGGGATGTCATGTTATTAAATGATGCACTAAATATATTTAATATTTTTGAAGAAAATGTGTAAAATGCTAAACATTTTAAGGAGAAAACTAACTAGAGGTGTGTCAACTTGAGATGAACAGGAATTACATTTACTCTCGCGGGTGGCCAATAAGATCTATCTGAAAGCCACACACCTTGTGAAAATAATTTAAAAAGACCAAGCTGGCATGTCAACCAAGCATGAAAGTAAAAGACAGCCAATTGATGGTTAAATTAACCCACGTTAGGTTATTCATGCAACCTAATTGGCTGGGTCAACATAACCCAGCATGTGTTCTGTTCAATATTTATATATTATAATTATTATAATTATTATGGGCTGGGTTACCAAATAATCCAAATGTGGTTGTTTTAACCCATTAATGGCTTTCTTACCATTATTTCCACCTATGTTTCTAACTTTGTCTAATTTCACCTCTGGTATAACTTTGTTGTGGAAAATATTGTTGTAAATGTTTCCATGTGTAATGAGGATATCTGTCAGTATATTTCTAGGTTCTGGAACTAAGAAGCATGAGCAAATAAAACCTTTTTTTTTAAACACCGGAGGCTTTGTAAAAATGTAACACACAATGGAGTTAAATCTTGTCTATAACAATCAATAAGATATCTGCCACTAAGAAATACACCATATATACAAAAGTATGTGGACACCCCGTGAAATGAGTGGATTTGGATAGTTCAGCCACAGCCGTTGCTGACAGGTGTATAAAATCGAGCACAAAGCCATGCGATCTCCATAGACAAACATTTGAAGTAGAATGGCCTCGCTGACTTTCAACGTGGCACCGTCATAGGATTCCAACAAGTCAGCTCATCAAATGCCTGCCCTGTTAGAGCAGCACCCGGTCAACTTTAAGTGGAAACGTCTAGGAGCAGCAACGGTTCAGCCGTGAAAGTGGTAGGCCACACAAGCCCACGGAACGGGAACAGCTGAGTGCTAAAACGTGTAGTATCTGTCCTCGATTTGCAACACTCACTACCGAGTTCCAATCTGCCTCTGGAAGCAACGTCAGCACAATAACTGTTTTGTCAAGGACCTTCAAGAAATAGGTCTCCATGGCCGAGCAGCTGCACACAAGCCTAAGATCACCATACGCAATGCCAAGCATCGGCTGTAGCGGTGGAAAGCTCGCCGCCATTTGGAGTAGTGGAGCAGTGGAAAAGCATTCTCTGGAGTGATGAATTACGCTGTAAATATTTAATATCTTTGCATCTTATTAAGAATTCCCTGTGTAATTGTATTATAGGTTTTGCCTGCCCCAAGAGGTCTGGAACAATTCTGGCAAAGGATTGTTGGAACAAGCCTGCTGTGGCTTTCTAAATCACTATGTTTATTAATTAAACTACTCTGACTCAATAATTTCTTTGGACTAATCCCATCTGAGCTTTCTGTTTGGGTGAAATCTTCATTTTATCTGATTTGTAGTAAATTTGTCTGGTAGCTGGTCCTGGCTGGTACTGAACAAGCAACCTTCTGTACCACTGACTTGCAGTCCCAATAGAATTACAAACGCACACGCACACGCACAGGTACACGCACACGCACAGGCACAGGCACAGGTACACGCACAGGCACAGGTACACGCACAGGCACAGACACAGGTACACGCACAGGCACAGGTACACGCACACACACACGCACAGGCACACAAAGTGAGAGCAGAGGCCAGGGACTCACAGACACTCAGCTGTCAGTCTTCTCAATGGTGAACTAAAAAAGCAATGTGGGAACACAGTTGAATCATCCAACTCCCAACACACGTGTTTTCACATGCAGCAGAGTGTGCCTCTCCTCCACAGCCAGAAGCACTGATACTCACTCTTACACACCAACCACAAGGTTACCACAGCCATGATTCAGGTTCTAGTTCATTTAGATACAGCCTTCAGTATAACCTCACAGCTGTTAACACAGGGCAGACAGACAGACAGACAGACAGACAGACAGACAGACAGACAGACAGACAGACAGACTCAATTCAAACTTCATTGTCCTGATTCAATTCAAACTTCATTGTCCTGATTCAATTCAAACTTCATTGTCCTGATTCAATTCAAACTTCATTGTCCTGATTCAATTCAAACTTCATTGTCCCGATTCAATTCAAACTTCATTGTCCCGATTCAATTCAAACTTCGTTGTCCCGATTCAATTCAATCTTGATTTTCTCCGCAGGCACCATGGTTTCTGCTTAGCATCGCACACTACAATTTACTGTCTGTAGCAAAACATAGTTTCATATTTTGTTCTCAGTTCAACAAATGTTGTCTCATCTCTGCCTCAAGTTCTCACTGCAGAATTAGTTCATCCAAGTTTTTTTTACAAACGTCAAATTTCGAAGTTAAGGGTTTAGGCTGAATGGTAAAACTAAAGGTTAAAGATCATGTTTTTCGATTTGGGTTGAAACCACATCAAAGTATTGATAACCAATGTATGATAAATGACTGTCACTTCTACATTGATCATGTCTGATCATAACGTTACTGGTCGCCAACGCTTGGATTCAGGAGGCGGGATTATTAATGAGGGGATAGGGTGACATCACCCTAGCTCTCATTTTAATACACCAATGGGAACATGATATTCTCGTACCTAATTTAAATAATGTAATAGTTCTCTTGGGTTGAAGGAGAGGAGGACCTAAATGAGTGGTCCTTCTGTAGCTCAGTTGGTAGAGCATGGCGCTTGTAACGCCAGGGTAGTGGGTTCGATCCCCGGGACCACCCATACGTAGAATGTATGCACACGTGACTGTAAGTCGCTTTGGATAAAAGCGTCTGCTAAATGGCATATATTATTATTATTATTATATATATTATATTAAATGCAGCGTGGTTACTATTCATGTTTTTTGAATAAGACAACTAAACATGAACATAATACAGCACAACAAATGTGGAAAACCCTATCTTTTTTATTTTTATAAAAAATAATGTAATAATCTTCAATACCATTCATTCTTTACAACTCATAATTTTCATACATACTCAAATAATGGTATTTTAATTAAACTAATTTAACTAAACATGAAGCCCAAACAAAACCTCAGGGAAGCATCTTCCCTCCCAGTCACCCTACAAAATACCTTTCCCCCATCTCCCCGTCCCTAATCTATCCCCTTACAAATCTAAATGACACCCAGCCCTAAACCCCCCTTCCACTTCTCCCGAGCAGCATGCTGCCCCCACTTCCTCTCCTCCCTCTTCATCCTCCCCCTCAAATCTCCTTCCACCCTCCTCACTATCCCTTCCATCCCCCAATCTCTCCCTGTCTTCACCATGTTCTGCCTGGCTTCCCACAGCCCCCGTTTAAAGAGACTCATGAGAAGCCAGAGCAGAAACCTGTCCCTATCCGTCCCTCTCGCTCTCCCGACACCTCTCTCTAACCTGGCCCATGTCAATACAAAATCCCCCCTTACCAAACCTAACAACACCCGTGCCCTAGCCCATACTACAAGAGGATCTTGGACAGGTGGGGGATTGCACCAAATTATACCGGTACATGATGGAACGTACCGGCAAGTACTTATGGAGGCTCAACCAATTCAAGACCTTGAGCCTGTTGTCCAGACCCCGCGCCTGCACTCCCTCCCAGACCACTTCCCAGATGCCCACTACAGACGTCGGACTCCCTGCCTTTCTGACCTCCTCGTACAGGTGCCTGTGATCTAAACCTACTCAGGCAACTTCAACCTCAGGGTGCGCATGCAGCCACTTGGCCGCATGACCAAAGTGCCACGGCAGCTGTTCCGCCCGAGGACCTGTGTTAGACCACACCATTACGCTTCTCGCCTGATACGAGAAGAACACCCGCAGGAGGTAACCGGACGGGTGTATCACTGGCTGAGCAAGCTCCGTTAACAAGAAAGAAACAAAAATTGTGTCCAGCTTGAGGGGGAAATGTGGTACCCCCCTACCTCCCTCCCCGATGGGACAGATCATGCGTGCCCTGGCGACCCACTCACACCTGCCACTCCACATAAACTGAAACACAAGCCTCACTAGAGGCCTCCTCAGACAAGCCGGCAATGGGTAGATGTATGCCAAATACAAAAGAGACGGCAACACATCCACCTTTAGGACCAGGATTTTGCCCATAAAAGACAAATACCTAGCCTTCCACATTGCTAGCTTCCTCTGTACCACTGCGATAAGCATGTTCCAGTTTAGCGTCGCTGAGCCGGAGGTCTCAAAATGGATCCCGAGAATCCTCAGGGCCCCCTCACAGAGAGATAATCCCCCAGGCACATCCGTTCTACCGCGCCATCTTCCGAAAAACTTGCATGGTTCAGAACTGCTCCCGACGCTCGGGTGAAATCCCCAAAGATGGCAAGGAACCTTGTCAGGCACGAGTCCTTGCACAGCAGCAAGGAAGTGTCGTCGGCGTACTGCGTCTTCTTAACACGCAGCCCACCACTTCCAGGGATCAACAAGCCTTCCACCCCTGTGTCTGCCCTAATGGCAGCCCCCAGAGGCTCCATGTACAGAACGAAGAGGAGAGCCGAGACTGGGCACCCCTGCCTGACCCCAGACGAGAGGTCAAAAACGTGACCCAAGTGAAAATTTACACTAACTCGGCACCCCGCTCCGACATATAATGTACGAATCCATCCTATGACTTCTCCCAAAATCCTAATCGACCTAACACTCTGAATAAAAAGGATCTATTCACGCGATCAAAGGCTATCGCCTGATCTAGCGCTGCTACCATTAACGGCAGTCCTCTATCCTCAACCCAAGCGATGGAGTCCCTGATTAACTGTAGGTTCCATCTAATAGAGCGGCCCTCTACCCCGCACGTTTGATCCTCATGGACGACGTAGGGAAGGGCTGTGCGCAACCAGTCTGCTAAAACCTTTGCAAGTAGCTTGTAATCTACACACAGCATGGTCAACGGCCACCAGTTGCCAAGGTCTGTTACTTCCACCTTCTTATATAAAAGTGACAGCACACCAACAGCCATTGATCCCCCCGGGACCCCCGTCTCAAGGATGACCTTCAAGACCTTGAGGACCACTGGTCCAAGTATACCCCAAAACTTGAGATAAAACTCAGCCGGCAGCCCATCCATCCCAGGCACCTTTCCTTTTCCCATCCTCCTAAGAGCGCTCTCAACCTCTTCTAGTGAAATCTGGGCCTCCATCACTTCTCTAATGTCCTCCGGCAACCGCCTGGACAAGTGTTCTAAAAACACATTTCCCTGCTCTACATCTATTTCCCTTTCCTTAAATAAACCTTGGAAATTATCAGTTGTCACCCTGACCATATCCTCTGGTTCTCTAACTATACTACCATTTTCTTCCCTAACGCCATGCATTACCTTTCTACTCTGTCTGGCCCTAACCGACATAAAGAACATAGCAGAACAAGTCTCATTATGTGCTAGAAAGCCACTATGCGCACGCTCCAGGAAAGCTCGAGCCTTCCGCTCCTGCAACTCCCTGAGCTGCGCCTTTAGGGTTGCGGATCTCTCCCAGTCAAACGACCCGCCGAGGTTGCCTGCCTCGTATTAGAGTTCAATTAACCTCTGGATACGATCCACCTCCCTCCTCTCCTCCCTTTTTTTCCTCTTGCAATACCCTATTATAAAAGCCCTAATCCTCACCTTAACTAATTCCCACCACTCTAACACCCCCTCGCACATGGACCGGAGGCCTTCAAGCCTCCAAAAGAAACTATAAAACCCGTCAACAAAAGCCTGCTCCTCCAGCACATCCAGATCTAACTTCCAGTACCCCCTACCAAAGAGGCAGTCTGGCGACCCCACCTGCAGGAGCACCCCGTCGTGATCCGAAAAGAAAACAGGCAACAGCCGCCCAGACAACTTACCCAAAGACCTGGGTACAAAAATATAGTCGAGCCTCCGCTCAACCCCCCTGGAGTTGCGCCATGTAGGACCGGCCATTTTCGGAGTAGTGTGCAGACCACCATCTACCAGACGATGGCAAGCCATTAGCCCGGCAATGGCGCCTGCACTGCTATCCCCCCCTCTTCCTAAATCTGTATTAAAATCCCCCCCTATCACTAATTTCCTATTTGTGACACACAGGGGTGTCAGACAGTCCACCATCTCCCTCCTGTCTGCCACCACCTGTGGCCCATACACCACCACTAATCTAAATTTACAATCCCTTATTGTGACATCCACCCCTATAACCCTCCCCTGCATCACCACAAAAGAATCCTCCACTTTTACCTCCCTGTGCCCACACAAAATCCCTACCCCCGATGAGTGCACCCCACAATACCCCAAACTGACTCCCCCTTGTCCCACTCCCTCTTAAACCTAATAACATCCCCTCCATCCCTCAGGTTAACCTCCTGTAAAAAAACAAAAATCAAACCCCACACCCTCCAAATAACTAAAAACCGCCCTCCTCTTAACACAATCCCTTAAACTCCTTACATTTAAACTAAAAAAAGTAAAATTAGACCCCATGAAAGAATAAAATAAAAACATAATACACTCAAATTCTAAACCCAGACAGAAAAAAAAAACAGGAGACTCACCCGATGCTCCCCTGCTCCATATCTACCGGTGAGAACACCATCCGTACTCCCGACATCCCCCCTCTTCCTCCATCTCACCAACCCAGGATGCAGGAATAGTGTTTGGCTCCAGGGTGCCCTGCACCATGGGTCTACCCCCACACTCCTCCGCCTCCCCAGTGCCGCAGCTGGATTGGAAAAAATTTGGGGAGGCTGAGTCCCCAAACAAAAAACTCCCCACCTCCTCCTGTACCCAGTCCTGAGTCTTGTTAGGTGTGTCCCCACCCAACAGAAGTTGAGGGCCTGGGGAAACCAGCAGCAATCCAGAGGTTTCTCCCACCCCCATCACTCTCTTGGCCATCCCCTCCCTCTCACTGTTGGCCAATTGCTTTCTTCTCTCTCATGCTCCTCCACTCGGTTGCCTTCTTCCGCCGCTTTTCCTGGTTCTCCTACTCCCGTGCCTTCCGTTTCCTTCTCTCTTCCATCCGCCGCTTCTTGCTCCTCCTCCTTCCTTGCGGCCTTCCCCTCTGGACCTGCACTCTGGTCATGAGGTGTGCTTCCTTCCCCTCCTCTTCTTCCCCCATCCCCCGCTCCTCCCCCAGACGCAGACGCATGACCTCTGACGAGCCGGGCACCCCCGCCACAGGTGTGCTGACGAGCCACACCCTTGGCACGCCTTAGGCTTGTCACAATCCCTCGCCTCGTGTTCCTCAGATCCACAAAATCTGCATTTTCTTGTGCTGCACGAGGCGAATATGTGTCCGTAGGCCATACAGCGCCTGCAAAATGGGGGCTGACGTGCATAAAACAACGTCCCCCTGTCAGCCCCTAGGGAGAACATAGCAGGAGGATGGAGGTAGCCACCATGTCCCTTTGGGTCCTCTCTGAGGAGGGCCTGGAAGCCTCTCCTCCCATTCCAAAACCCAAGGGAGTCTTTGAGGTGCCTTGCTGAGGAGACGTTATCCATGTATCTCCCCAGAAAAGCCCTCACCTCTTTGTCCTTAACGTAAGGGTTGTAAATGTTAACAGTTACAACCCTAAAGTTATTCTTCGCCAGGCTTGTTATTTCGTAGTGGCACATCGGCCTCTCACCTCCCACTGCTCTTGCCCTTCTCAGGATATCATCGTGTTTCTCCTCTGTATATAGTGCCATGTCGTATGCTCCCTCCAACGAGTTGCCTTGGAAACAAAACACGTCCTTCACCGTCAGCTTTAGAATCCCCATCAATATTATCCTTCCAAAAGTTTCCCGTCCTAAAGGCTCCAACTCCTTTTCCTTCCAAGCAAACCGAATCGTGTTGGCCAGCCCAATCCCAGGGACCGACCGTGTTGATGGATTTAGCACCATCTCCGCAAGGAGAATGGAGCTCGTTCTATTCTCTTACAAAACAAGGAAAAAAAGAAAACCCAAAGCGACTGAGCCTACCTGGTGCAACAGAGACAGGAACAATCACCCACAAAACACTCAAAGAATATGGCTGCCTAAATATGGTTCCCAATCAGAGACAACGATAAACACCTGCCTCTGATTGAGAACCACTCCAGGCAACCATAGACGTTTCTAGAAAACCCCACTATACCACAATCCCAATACCTACAAAAAAAACAAGACTAAACACACCACAATAATAAACCCACGTCACACCCTGGCCTGACCAAAATAATAAAGAAAACACAAAATACTAAGACCAGGGCGTGACAAATAAGTACTGCCTTGTAACCAACCTAGGAGTAGGTGTGTTTTGTGTAGCTCGTTAGCAACTCCGCTGGTGCCAAAACGTGACTGTAGGGCGTCGGCATATAGAAGGAAAAGTATACAACTATTTATCTATTGCAAACATACTTATATGTTTCTTCTTTTCATTTGGGTGGGAGGTAGTTTACTGGCTCATTAGGTCTTCTTCCAGCACGGAACAAAAGGGGTGGGTCTTTCCAAAACTCTGACGCTGTTGTCATGTCAACACATCTGTTAGTGCTGCTGTAAACCGCATCACTAGAGACAAATGGGAGATGGACAACGTCGTTTGAGTTGCTTTGCATATCACAACAATTTGCTTGAGATTTATATTACAAAGTTTTTTGACATTGGTGTTTCAATGAGTCACATTACAATTGGATCGGTGTCCACGGGACGGTTGAGTTAACGTAGGCTAAGGTGATTAGCATGAAGTTGAGCTAACTTAGGCTAAGGTGATTAGCATGAGGTTGAGCTAACGTAGGCTAAGGTGATTAGCACGAGGTTGAGCTAACTTAGGCTAAAGTGATTAGCACGAGGTTGAGCTAACGTAGGCTAAGGTGATTAGCATGAAGTTGAGCTAACTTAGGCTAAGGTGATTAGCATGAGGTTGAGCTAACGTAGGCTAAGGTGATTAGCATGAGGTTGAGCTAATGTAGGCTAAGGTGATTAGCATGAGGTTGAGCTAACGTAGGCTAAGGTGATTAGCATGAGGTTGAACTAACATAGGCTAATGCGATTAGCATGAACTTGAGCTAACGTAGGTTGTAAGTAACCAGAACATTTCCTAGGACATAGACATATCTGATATTGGCAGAAAGCCAAAATTCTTGTTAATCTAACTGCACTGTCCAATTTACAGTAGTTATTACAGTGAAAAAATACCATGCTATTGTTTGAGGAGAGTGCACAATTCTGAATATGAAAAGTTATTAATTAATAAACAAATTCACGGAAATTAATTTAACGGAAATACAATGGTTTATTGCATCAATCAAAAACTTTGCACATACACACCTAGTGGCCAAAGTCTAAATTGCACCTGGGCTGGAATAATACCTTTCAAAAATGATGGTTTCAATAAAATACAAAAGAACATTTGTTTTTTTCTTTGTATTATATTTTACTTTTACCAGATCTTTGTATTTAACCAGGCAAGTCAGTTAAGAACAAATTCTTATTTTCAATGATGGCCGAGGAACAGTGGGTTAACTGCCTGTTCAGGGGCTGAACAACAGATTTGTACCTTGTCAGCTCAGGGGTTTGAACTTGCAACCTTCCGGTTACTAGTCCAACGCTCTAACCACTAGGCTACCCTGCCACATCTATTGTGTTATATTCTACTACATTCCTTTCACATTTCCACAAACGTCAGTGTTTCCTTTCAAATGGTTTAATAGCTTCCATCCCAGCTTCTCTTTTCAAACTTCCTAGTACCTAGCCACGAGAGAAAAAATCTAATCAAATCAAACTTTATTTGTCACGTGCGCCGAATACAAGGATAATGAACAGCGAGTAGCAGCACTGTACAAAAGAGGGTGTGAGTGTAAATAGTGGCCATTTTATTAATTGTTCTGCAGTTTTATGGCTTGGGGGTATTAGCTGTTGAGTCCAAGACTTGGCGTTCTGGTACCACTTGCCATGCGTAAGTGGAGAAAACAGTCTATGATTTGGGTGACTGAAGTCTCTGACAATTTTATGGGCTTTACTATTATATAGGCCTATTATATAGGTCCTGTGTGGCAAGAAGCTTGGCCCCAGTGATGTACTGGGCCGTACACACTACCCTCTGTATCGTCTTATCGTCAGATGACGAGCAGTTACCATACCAGGCGGTGATGCAACCGGTCAGGATGCTCTTGATGGTACATCTGTAGAACCTTTTGAGGATCTCAGAGGATCTCAGTCTCCTGAGGGGTAATAGGTTTTGTCGTGCTCTCTTCATGACCGTCTTGGTATGTTTGGACCATGTTAGTTTGTTGTTAGTTTGTTGGTGATGTGGACACCAAGGAACTTGAAGCTCGCTACCTGCTCCACTACAGCCTCGTCGATGAGAATGGGGGCCTGTTCGGCGAACCTTTTCCTGTAGTCCACAATCATCTCCTTTGTCTTACTCACATTGAGTGAGTGGTTGTTGTCCTGGCACCACATGGCCAGTTCTCTGACCTCCCCCCTATAGGCTGTCTCATCGTTGTCGGTGATCAGGCCTACCATTGTTGTTTCGCCAACTTAATGATTGTGTTGGAGTCGTGTTTGGCCATGCAGTTGTGGGTGAACAGGGAATACAGGAGGGGACTAAGTACACACCTCTGAGGGGCCCCAGTGTTAAGGATCAGCATGGCGGACGTGTTGTTGCTGGTAGTCCAGGATGGTAGTCCAGGTAGTCCAGGATCCAGTTAGAGAGGGAGGTGTCCTTAGCTTAGTGATGAGCTTTGAGGGCACTATGGTGTTTAACGCTGAGCTGTAGTCAATGAACAGCATTCTCACATAGGTTCCTTTTGTGCAGGTGGGAAAGGGCAGTATGGAGTGCGATTGAGATTGCGTCATCTGTGGATCTGTTGGGGCGGTAGCGAATTAGAGTGGGTCTAGGGTGTCCGGGAGGATACTGTTGATGTGAGCCATGACCAGCCTTTCAATGCACTTCATGGCTACCGTCGTGAGTGGTATAGGGTGGTAATCATTTAGGCAGGTTACCTTCGTTTCCTTAGGCACAAGGACTACGGTGGTCTGTTTGAAACATGTAGGTATTACAGACTCAGTCAGGGAGAGGTTGAAAATGTCAGTGAAGACACTCGCCAGTTGTTCCGCGCATACTTTGAGTACACGTCCTGGTAATTCGTCTGGCCCAGTGGCTTTGTGAATGTTGACCTGTTTAACAGTTTTGTTTACATCGGCTACCGAGAGCATTATCACACAGTCATCGAGAACAGCCGGTGCTCTCGTGCATGCTTCAGTGTTGCTTGCCTCGAAGCGAGCGTGTAAAGGCATTTAGCTCGTCTGGTAGGCTCTCGTCACTGGGTAGCTCGCTTCTGGGTTTCCCTTTGTAGTCCGTAATAGTTTTCAAGCCCTGACACATCCGACGAGCGTCATAGCCGGTGTAGTAGGCATTTAGCTCGTCTGATAGGCTCTCTCATAGCCGGTGTAGTAGGCATTTAGCTCGTCTGATAGGCTCTCTCATAGCCGGTGTAGTAGGCATTTAGCTCGTCTGATAGGCTCTCTCATAGCCGGTGTAGTAGGCATTTAGCTCGTCTGATAGGCTCTCTCATAGCCGGTGTAGTAGGCATTTAGCTCGTCTGATGGGCTCTCTCATAGCCGGTGTAGTAGGCATTTAGCTCGTCTGATAGGCTCTCTCATAGCCGGTGTAGTAGGCATTTAGCTCGTCTGATAGGCTCTCTCATAGCCGGTGTAGTAGGCATTTAGCTCGTCTGATGGGCTCTCTCATAGCCGGTGTAGTAGGCATTTAGCTCGTCTGATAGGCTCTCTCATAGCCGGTGTAGTAGGCATTTAGCTCGTCTGATAGGCTCTCTCATAGCCGGTGTAGTAGGCATTTAGCTCGTCTGATGGGCTCTCTCATAGCCGGTGTAGTAGGCATTTAGCTCGTCTGATAGGCTCTCTCATAGCCGGTGTAGTAGGCATTTAGCTCGTCTGATAGGCTCTCTCATAGCCGGTGTAGTAGGCATTTAGCTCGTCTGATAGGCTCTCTCATAGCCGGTGTAGGATTCAATCTTAATTCTGTTTGACGCTTTGCTTGTTCGATGGTTCAGGAGCACCGCTTCATTTTCTTATTTTCTTATGGCCTTATACAGTTGGATGAGGTCTTAGTGCCAGCTTTGTTCTGTGGTGGTAAATAGACAGCTATGAATAATATAGATGAGAACTCTCTTGGTAGTACTTTTTCAACAAAAAAAAAATATCATTTTATTATGGTTGAAATTTTAGTCACACAAATGGTTATTGTATATATGGGAATCAGAAACACTGTTTGGACTTTTAATGTCATTAAAAACATTATGTTTCGACAACCCAACATTCAGAATGACTAAGGTTGGGCAACAGGATGTTGGTTTATTCGGATCCCCATTAGCTTTTGCTGTGCTATTCTTCCTGGGGTCCACAAAAACCACAAAACATCTCAAGCAACAAAACACTGAAACACTGATAGACAAGGACAAATGTAGAATACCACGATACACAAACAACACAACTATATGTGTATATATGTACAAAATAATGTGTGTGTGTTATAGTATGTCTCTGTATGTGTGTTTGTGTCATTTCACAATCCCTATTGTGTCATGAGATGTTGTTTCATCAAAAAAAATGTTGTTGCTGTTTACTTGAGGAATTAAAGATGGAAGTGATTATGTATAATGCTCTGTTTAAATATACCAAGGAGTTTATTATTACTCAATGGCTAAATGTAGCGGTTTAGGTCTAAGAGAATGTTTTGAACCGAATACAATGCTTTTAGTTGTAGATGTATTTAAGACCTGTTTATTAGAGACAAAAGAGACAAGAGACGAATGAAGAAAGAAAAGGAAGGTATGGGCCTCCCGGGTGGCACAGTGGTTAAGGGTGCTGTACTGCAGCGCCAGCTGTGCCATCAGAGTCCCTGGGTTCGCGACCGGGAGGTCCGTGGAGGAAACACCGTGCACCTGGCCACCTTGGCCAGCGCACACTGCGCCCAGAAAAGCCACAGGAGTCGCTGGAGCGCGATGAGACAAGGACACCCCTACCGACCCAGCCCTCCCCTAACCCAGCGACGCTAGGCCAATTGTGTCAAAAGAAAAGGAATGTATAGCATAATTAATTTCCCACGATTTCAAATGTACTTTTTTGAATGTACAGAGCATTCGGAAAGTATTCAGACCCTTTGACTTTCTCCACATTTACAGAACAGACTTATTCTAAAATGAATTAAATTGTTTTTTCCCCCTCATCAATCTGCACACAATACCCCATAAGGACATCACAATACCCCATAATGACATCACAATACCACATAATGACATCACAATACCACATAATGACATCACAATACCCCCATAATGACATCACAATACCCCATAATGACATCACAATACCCCCATAATGACATCACAATACCCCATAATGACATCACAATACCCCATAATGACAAAGCAAAAACAGGTTTTTAGACAATTTTGTAAATTTACTCAAATAAAACACGGAAATATCTCATTTACATAAGTATTCAGACCCTTTACTCAGTACTTTGTTGAAGCATCTTTGGCAGCGATTACAGCCTTAAGTCTTCTCGGGTATGACGCTACAAGCTTGGTACACCTGTATTTGAGGAGTTTCTCCCCCATTCTTCTCCGCAAATCCTCTCAAGCTCTGTCAGGATGGATGGGTTGCTGCACAGCTATTTTCAAGTATCTCCAGAGATGTTCGATTGGGTTCAAGGCCCGGCTCTGGCTGGGCCCCTCAAGGATATTCAGAGACTTGTCCCGAAGCCACTCCTGCGTTGTCTTTGCTGTGACTTGTCATTGTCCTGTTGGAATGTGAACCTTCACCCCAGTCTGAGGTCCTGAGTGCTCTGGAGCAGGTTTTTATCAAGGATCTCTCTGTACTTTGCATCGTTCATATTTCCCTCAATCCTGACTAGTCTCCCAGTACCTGCCATGGAAAAACCTCCCCACAGCATGATGCTGCCACCACCATGATTCACCGTAGTGATGGTGCCAGGTATCCTCCAGATGTGACGCTTGGCATTCAGGCCAAAGACTTCAATCTCAGTTTCTCATGGTCCTTTAGGCAAACTCCAAGGGGGCTGTCCTGTGCCTTTTACTGAGGAGTGGCTTCCATCTGGCCACTCTACCATTAAGGCCTGATCGGTGGAGCGCTGCAGAGATGATTGTCCTTTTGAATGGTTCTCCCATTTACACAGAGGAATTCTGGAGCTCTGTCAAAGTGACCATCGGGTTCTTGGTCACCTCCCTGAACGGTTGCTCAGTTTGGCCGGGCGGCCAGGTCTAGGGAGAGTCTTGGTGGTTCCAAACTTCTTTCATTTAAGAATGATGGAGGCCACTGTGTTCTTGGGGACCACTGTGTTCTTGGCGACCTTAAATGATTCAGAAATGTTTTGGTACCCTTCCCCAGATCTGTGCCTTTGTACAATCCTGTCTTTGAGCTCTGACTGAGAACACGTTCTCATTTGCAGCAACGACCTGGGGAATAGTTACAGGGGATGAATGAGACAATTGTAAACTGTGAATTATTAGGTGACCATGATGGTTTGAGGGCCAGATTGTGAATTTAGCCAGGACACCAGGGTAAACACCCCTATTCTTACGATAAGTGCCATGGGATCTTTAATGACCTCAAAGAGTCAGGACACTCATTTAACACCCCATCCAACAGACTGCACCCTACACAGGGCATTGGGATATTTGTTTTAGACCAGAGGAAAGAGTGCCTCCTACTGGACCTCCAACACCACTTCCAGCAGCATCTGGTCTCCCATCCAGGGACTGACCAGGACCAACCCTACTTAGCTTCAGAAGCAAGCTAGCAGTGGTATGCAGGGTGGTATGCAGGGTGGTATGCTGCTGGCAATGCATTTGGCCTCTAAATTAATTAGAGCTTTCTCTTAGTTGAATTAATTGATTTAATATATTTGGAGAGGCAATCATTTCTGGTTAGCATCACATCGCAAATCTAGTGAAATAAGGCTTGTGTGCGTGTGTTAATGAGAGTCCAAATTAAAGAGAAATATTTTACGATATCTTCCTCTCACTGATACACTGATTAACCTCTTAAGTCGACCATAACAGGTGTCATAATCAATACCTTAACCTCTTGCTCCTACCTGACACGCATGCATCCCATCTAGCCATCTGGAAATGCAAATGCGCTACGCTAAATGCTAATAGCACTCGTTAAAACTCAAACGTTCATTAAAACACACATGCAGGGTATTGAATTAAAGCTACACTCGTTGTGAATCCAGCCAACAAGTCCGATTTTTTAAATGCTTTTCGGGGAAAGCATAAGAAGCTATTATCTGATAGCATGTAACACCCCAAAAGACCCGCAGGGGACGTAAACAAAATAATTAGCATAGCCGGCGCTACACAAAATGCAGAAATAAAATATAAAACATTCATTACCTTTGACGAGCTTCTTTGTTGGCACTCCTAGATGTCCCATAAACATCACTATTGGTTCTTTTTTTCGATTAAATCGGTCCATATATACCCTAAATATCGATCTATGACGAGTGTGTGATCCAGGAAAAAAGACCGTTTTAAAACGCAACGTCATTTTTTTAAATTAAAAAAGTCCACGATAAACTTTCACAAAACACTTCGAAATACTTTTGTAATCCAACTTTAGGTATTAGTAAACGTTAATAATCTATCAGATTGATCACGGGGCGATGTGTATTCAATAGCTCCACGTCTTGAAATCATGGTCGGAAATCTCTCCTCCAAAACATCCTGTCGGAGACCGGAAGGAATGGGCTCTCTCTTACTCGTTTGACCAAGAAACAAAGCCCAGGCAATTGACAAGACTGGCGACATCGTGTGGAAGCTGTAGGACTTGCAATCTCAGCCCCATGTAATTTGCTTTCCAATAGACAATTCATGCAAGTGGGGCATTGATATATTTTCCAGATTTTGGTGATCAGTTTTTTATTGCGCTTTTCGATGAATTAACCAGTTTTAGAAACGTCAGAGTGTTTTCTATCCACACATACTAATCATATGCATATACTATATTCCTGGCATGAGTAGCAGGACGCTGAAATGTTGCGCGATTTTTAACAGAATGTTCGAAAAAGTAGGGGGTAGACTTAACAGGTTTTAACATAGAAAGGGAGGCCGGCCAAATCAACGAACAGGAGATCAAACCCTCTACAATGGATTATATATGGGTTTACACACGCACGGACACACACACACACACACACGCACGCACTCACACACACACACGCACGCACGCACGCACACACACACACACACACACACACACACACACACACACACACACACACACACACACACACACACACACACACACACACACACACACACACACACACACACACACACACACACACACACAATTAAAATAAAAAAATATAAAAAATAATAATAGTGAAGCTATATACCCCCTGTATATACCCCCTGTATATAGCCCCTGTATATACGCCCTGTATATACCCCCTGTATATAGCCCCTGTATATACCCCCTGTATATAGCCCCTGTATATACGCCCTGTATATACCCCCTGTATATAGCCCCTGTATATACCCCCTGTATATACCCCCTGTATATAGCCCCTGTATATACCCCCTGTATATACCCCCTGTATATACCCCCTGTATCTACCCCCTGTATATAGCCCCTGTATATACCCCCTGTATATACCCCCTGTATATAGCCCCTGTATATACCCCCTGTATAAAGCCCCTGTATATACCCCCTGTATATAGCCCCTGTATATACCCCCTGTATATAGCCCCTGTATATACCCCCTGTATATACCCCCTGTATATACCCCTGTATATACCCCCTGTATATAGCCCCTGTATGTACCCCCTGTATATAGCCCCTGTATATACCCCCTGTATTTACCCCCTGTATATAGCCCCTGTATATACTCCCTGTATATACCCCCTGTATATAGCCCCTGTATATACTCCCTGTATATACCCCCTGTATTTACCCCCTGTATATACTCCCTGTATATACTCCCGTATATACCCCCTGTATATAGCCCCTGTATATAGCCCCTGTATATAGCCCCTGTATATAGCCCCTGTGTATACCCCCTGTATATACCCCCTGTATATACCCCCTGTATATACCCTCTGTATATAGCCCCTGTATATAGCCCCTGTATCTACCCCTGTATGTACCCCCTTTATATACCCCCTGTATATACCCCCTGTATGTACCCCCTGTATTTACCCCCCGTATATAACCCCTGTATGTTCCCCCTGTATCTACCCCCTGTATAAACCCCCTGTATATAGCCCCTGTATGTACCCCATGTATCTACCCCCTGTATCTACCCCCTGTATGTACCCCCTGTATGTACCCCCTGTATCTACCCCCATGTATATACCCCCTGTATGTACCCCTGTATGTACCCCCATGTATATACCCCCTGTATATACCCCCTGTATCTACCCCCTGTATATACCCCCTGTATATACCCCCTGTATCTACCCCCTGTATGTACCCCCTGTATCTACCCCCTATATACCCCCTGTATGTACCCCCTGTATTTACCCCCTGTACCCCTGTATGTACCCCCTGTATATACCCCTGTATATACCCCTGTATGTAACCCCTGTATATATACCCCCAGGAACTACCCCCTGTATTTATCCCCTGTATGTACCCCCTGTATGTACCCCCTGTATGTACCCCCATGTATATACCCCCTGTATGTACCCCCTGTATATACCCCCTGTATGTACCCCTGTATATACCCCCTGTATGTACCCCCTGTATGTACCCCTGTATTTACCCCCTGTACCCCCTGTATGTACCCCCTGTATATACCCCTGTATATACCCCTGTATGTAACCCCTGTATATATACCCCTGTATCTACCCCCTGTATTTATCCCCTGTATGTACCCCCTGTATGTACCCCCTGTATATACCCCCTGTATGTACCCCTGTATATACCCCCTGTATGTATACCCTGTATGTACCCCCTGTATATACCCCCTGTATATACACCCTGTATGTACCCCTGTATGTACCCCCTGTATCTACCCCCTGTATGTAACCCCTGTATATATATCCCCTGTATTTATCCCCTGTATTTATCCCCTGTATGTACCCCTTGTATAAACCCCCTGTATATACCCCCTGTATATACCCCCTGTATCTACCCCCTGTATGTACCCCCTGTATGTACCCCCTGTATATACCACTGTATATACCCCCTGTATGTAACCCCTGTATATATACCCCCTGTATCTACCCCCTGTATTTATCCCCTGTATGTACCCCTGTATATACCCCTGTATATACCCCTGTATATAACCCCTGTATATATACCCCCTGTATCTACCCCCTGTATTTATCCCCTGTATGTACCCCCTGTATGTACCCCCTGTATATACCCAATGTATATACCCCCTGTATGTATACCCTGTATATACCCCCTGTATCTACCCCCTGTATGTACCCCTGTATCTACCCCCTATATACCCCCTGTATGTACCCCCTGTATTTACCCCCTGTACCCCCTGTATGTACCCCCTGTATATACCCCTGTATATACCCCTGTATGTAACCCCTGTATATATACCCCCAGGAACTACCCCCTGTATTTATCCCCTGTATGTACCCCCTGTATGTACCCCCTGTATGTACCCCCATGTATATACCCCCTGTATGTACCCCTGTATATACCCCCTGTATGTACCCCCTGTATATACCCCCTGTATGTACCCCCTGTATGTACCCCCTGTATTTACCCCCTGTACCCCCTGTATGTACCCCCTGTATATACCCCTGTATATACCCCTGTATGTAACCCCTGTATGTAACCCCTGTATCTACCCCCTGTATTTATCCCCTGTATGTACCCCTGTATGTACCCCCTGTATATACCCCCTGTATGTACCCCTGTATATACCCCCTGTATGTATACCCTGTATGTACCCCCTGTATATACCCCCTGTATATACACCCTGTATGTACCCCTGTATGTACCCCTGTATCTACCCCCTGTATGTAACCCCTGTATATATATCCCCTGTATTTATCCCCTGTATTTATCCCCTGTATGTACCCCTTGTATAAACCCCCTGTATATACCCCCTGTATATACCCCCTGTATCTACCCCCTGTATGTACCCCCTGTATGTACCCCCTGTATATACCCCTGTATATACCCCCTGTATGTAACCCCTGTATATATACCCCTGTATCTACCCCTGTATTTATCCCCTGTATGTACCCCTGTATATACCCCTGTATATACCCCTGTATATAACCCCTGTATATATACCCCCTGTATCTACCCCCTGTATTTATCCCCTGTATGTACCCCCTGTATGTACCCCTGTATATACCCAATGTATATACCCCTGTATGTATACCCTGTATATACCCCCTGTATATACACCCTGTATGTACCCCTGTATGTACCCCCTGTATCTACCCCCTGTATATACCCCTGTATATAGCCCCTGTATATACCCCCTGTATGTACCCCCTGTATATACCCCCTGTATATACCCCCTGTATATACACCCTGTATGTACCCCTGTATGTACCCCCTGTATATACCCCCTGTATATACCCCCTGTATCTACCCCTGTATATACCCCCTGTATTTATCCCCTGTATGTACCCCTGTATGTACCCCTGTATATACCCCCTGTATATACCCACTGTATCTACCCCCTGTATGTACCCCCTGTATATACACCCTGTATGTACCCCTGTATGTACCCCATGTATCTACCCCCTGTATATACCCCTGTATGTACCCCCTGTATTTACCCCCTGTACCCCCTGTATGTACCCCTGTATATACCCCCTGTATGTAACCCCTGTATATATACCCCTGTATCTACCCCTGTATTTATCCCCTGTATGTACCCCCTGTATGTACTCCCTGTATATACCCCTGTATATACCCCCTGTATGTAAACCTGTATGTACCCCCTGTATATACCCCTGTATATACACCCTGTATGTACCCCTGTATGTACCCCTGTATCTACCCCTGTATATACCCCTGTATATACCCCCTGTATATACCCCCTGTATGTACCCCCTGTATATACCCCCTGTATATACCCCTGTATGTACCCCCTGTATATACCCCTGTATATACACCCTGTATGTACCCCCTGTATGTACCCCCTGTATATACCCCCTGTATGTACCCCTGTATATAGACCCTGAATATACCCCTGTATATATACCCCTGTATATACCCCTCTGTATATACCCCCTGAATATACCCCTGTATATACCCCCTGTATATACCCCCTGTATATACCCCCTGTATTTACCCCCTGTATATACCCCTCTGTATATACCCACTGAATATACCCCTGTATATACCCCCTGTATATACCCCCTGTATTTACCCCCTGTATATACCCCCTGTATATACCCCCTGAATATACCCCCTGTATATACCCCTGTATATACCCCCTGTATGTACCCCTGTATATACCCCTGTATATACCCCTGTATATACCCCCTGTATATACCCCTGTATGTACCCCCTGTATAGACCCCCTGTATATACACCCTGTATGTACCCCTGTATGTACCCCCTGTATATACCCCCTGTATGTACCCCTGTATATAGACCCTGAATATACCCCTGTATATATACCCTGTATATACCCCTCTGTATATACCCCTGAATATACCCCTGTATATACCCCTGTATATACCCCCTGTATATACCCCCTGTATTTACCCCTGTATATACCCCTCTGTATATACCCACTGAATATACCCTGTATATACCCCTGTATATACCCCCTGTATTTACCCCTGTATATACCCCCCTGAATATACCCCTGTATATACCCCTGTATATACCCCTGTATATACCCCCTGTATGTACCCCCTGTATATAGCCACATTATTGTTATTTTACTGTTGCTCTTTACACCTGTAATGTCTACCTACACCTGTAATGTCTACCTGTAATGTCTACCTACACCTGTATTGTCTACCTGTAATGTCTACCTACACCTGTAATGTCTACCTACACCTGTAATGTCTACCTGTAAGGTCTACCATTTCACTATAATGTCTACCTACACCTGTAATGTCTACCTGTAATGTCTACCTACACCTGTAATGTCTACCTGTGAGGTCTACCATTTCACTGTAATGTCTACCTACACCTGTAAGGTCTACCTGTAATGTCTACCTGTAATGTCTACCTACACCTGTAATGTCTACCTACACCTGTAATGTCTACCTGTAATGTCTACCATTTCACTGTAATGTCTACCTGTAATGTCTACCTACACCTGTAATGTCTACCTACACCTGTAATGTGTACCATTTCACTGTATTGTCTACTTACACCTGTAATGTCTACCATTTCACTCTAATGTCTACCTACACCTGTAATGTCTACCTACACCTGTAATGTCTACCTGTAATGTCTACCTACACCTGTAATGTCTACCATTTCACTGTAATGTCTACCTGTAATGTCTACCTGTAATGTCTACCTACACCTGTAATGTCTACCATTTCACTGTAATGTATACCTCCACCTGTAATGTCTACCTGTAATGTCTACCATTTCACTGTAATGCCTACCTACACCTGTAATGTCTACCTACACCTGTAATGTCTACCTGTAATGTCTACCTACACCTGTAATGTCTACCATTTCACTGTAATGTCTACCTACGCCTGTAATGTCTACCTGTAATGTCTACCTACACCTGTAATGTCTACCTGTAATGTCTACCATTTCGCTCTAATGTCTACCTACACCTGTAATGTCTACCTGTAATGTCTACCTACACCTGTAATGTCTACCTACACCTGTAATGTCTACCTGTAATGTCTACCTACACCTGTAATGTCTACCATTTCACTGTAATGTCTACCTGTAATGTCTACCTGTAATGTCTACCATTTCACAGTAATTTCTACCTGTAATATCTACCTGTAATGTCTACCTACACCTGTAATGTCTACCATTTCACAGTAATGTCTACCTACATCTGTAATGTCTACCTACACCTGTAATGTCTGCCTACACCTGTAATATCTACCCATTACTGCCTACACCTATAATGTCTACCATTTCACAGTAATGTCTACCTACACCTGTAATGTCTACCATTTCACTGTAATGTCTACCTACACCTGTAATGTCTACCTGTAATGTCTATCTACACCTGTAATGTCTACCTACGCCTGTAATGTCTACCTGTAATGTCTACCATTTCACAGTAATGTCTACCTGTAATGTCTACCTGTAATGTCTACCTACACCTGTAATGTCTACCATTTCACAGTAATGTCTACCTACACCTGTAATGTCTACCTACACCTGTAATGTCTGCCTACACCTGTAATGTCTACCCATTACTGCCTACACCTGTAATGTCTACCATTTCACAGTAATGTCTACCTACACCTGCAATGTCTGCCTACACCTGTAATGTCTACCATTTCACTGTAATGTCTGCCGACACCTGTAATGTCTACCTACACCTGTAATGTCTACCATTTCACTGTAATGTCTACCTACAACTGTAATGTCTACCTACACCTGTATTGTCTACCTGTAATGTCTACCTACACCTGTAATGTCTACCATTTCACTGTAATGTATACCTGTAATGTCTACCTACACCTGTAATGTCTACCTGTAATGTCTACCTGTAATGTCTACCTACACCTGTAATGTCTACCATTTCACTGTAATGTCTACCTACACCTGTAATGTCTACCTGTAATGTCTACCTACACCTGTAATGTCTACCTACACCTGTAATGTCTACCTGTAATGTGTACCATTTCACTGTAATGTCTACCTGTAATGTCTACCTACACCTGTAATGTCTACCTGTAATGTCTACCTACACCTGTAATGTCTACCTGTAATGTCTACAATTTCACTGTAATGTCTACCTAAACCTGTAATGTCTACCTGTAATGTCTACCATTTCACAGTAATGTCTACCTGTAATGTCTACCTGTAATGTCTACCTACACCTGCAATGTCTACCATTTCACAGTAATGTCTACCTACACCAGTAATGTCTACCTACACCTGTAATGTCTGCCTACACCTGTAATGTCTACCCATTACTGCCTACACCTGTAATGTCTACCATTTCACAGTAATGTCTACCTACACCTGTAATGTCTACCTACACCTGTAATGTCTACCATTTCACTGTAATGTCTGCCGACACCTGTAATGTCTACCTACACCTCTAATGTCTACCATTTCACTGTAATGTCTACCTACAACTGTAATGTCTACCTACACCTGTATTGTCTACCTGTAATGTCTACCTACACCTGTAATGTCTACCATTTCACTGTAATGTATACCTGTAATGTCTACCTACACCTGTAATGTCTACCTGTAATGTCTACCTGTAATGTCTACCTACACCTGTAATGTCTACCATTTCACTGTAATGTCTACCTACACCTGTAATGTCTACCTGTAATGTCTACCTACACCTGTAATGTCTACCTACACCTGTAATGTCTACCTGTAATGTCTACCATTTCACTGTAATGTCTACCTGTAATGTCTACCTACACCTGTAATGTCTACCTGTAATGTCTAACTACACCTGTAATGTCTACCTACACCTGTAATGTCTACCTGTAATGTCTACAATTTCACTGTAATGTCTACCTAAACCTGTAATGTCTACCTGTAATGTCTACCATTTCACAGTAATGTCTACCTGTAATGTCTACCTGTAATGTCTACCTACACCTGTAATGTCTACCATTTCACAGTAATGTCTACCTACACCTGTAATGTCTACCTACACCTGTAATGTCTGCCTACACCTGTAATGTCTACCCATTACTGCCTACACCTGTAATGTCTACCATTTCACAGTAATGTCTACCTACACCTGCAATGTCTACCTACACCTGTAATGTCTACCATTTCACTGTAATGTCTGCCGACACCTGTAATGTCTACCTACACCTCTAATGTCTACCATTTCACCGTAATGTCTACCTACACCTGTAATGTCTACCTACACCTGTATTGTCTACCTGTAATGTCTACCTACACCTGTAATGTCTACCATTTCACTGTAATGTATACCTCCACCTGTAATGTCTACCTGTAATGTCTACCATTTCACTGTAATGCCTACCTACACCTGTAATGTCTACCTACACCTGTAATGTCTACCTGTAATGTCTACCTACACCTGTAATGTCTACCATTTCACTGTAATGTCTACCTACGCCTGTAATGTCTACCTGTAATGTCTACCTACACCTGTAATGTCTACCTGTAATGTCTACCATTTCGCTCTAATGTCTACCTACACCTGTAATGTCTACCTGTAATGTCTACCTACACCTGTAATGTCTACCTACACCTGTAATGTCTACCTGTAATGTCTACCTACACCTGTAATGTCTACCATTTCACTGTAATGTCTACCTGTAATGTCTACCTGTAATGTCTACCATTTCACAGTAATTTCTACCTGTAATATCTACCTGTAATGTCTACCTACACCTGTAATGTCTACCATTTCACAGTAATGTCTACCTACATCTGTAATGTCTACCTACACCTGTAATGTCTGCCTACACCTGTAATATCTACCCATTACTGCCTACACCTATAATGTCTACCATTTCACAGTAATGTCTACCTACACCTGTAATGTCTACCATTTCACTGTAATGTCTACCTACACCTGTAATGTCTACCTGTAATGTCTATCTACACCTGTAATGTCTACCTACGCCTGTAATGTCTACCTGTAATGTCTACCATTTCACAGTAATGTCTACCTGTAATGTCTACCTGTAATGTCTACCTACACCTGTAATGTCTACCATTTCACAGTAATGTCTACCTACACCTGTAATGTCTACCTACACCTGTAATGTCTGCCTACACCTGTAATGTCTACCCATTACTGCCTACACCTGTAATGTCTACCATTTCACAGTAATGTCTACCTACACCTGCAATGTCTGCCTACACCTGTAATGTCTACCATTTCACTGTAATGTCTGCCGACACCTGTAATGTCTACCTACACCTGTAATGTCTACCATTTCACTGTAATGTCTACCTACAACTGTAATGTCTACCTACACCTGTATTGTCTACCTGTAATGTCTACCTACACCTGTAATGTCTACCATTTCACTGTAATGTATACCTGTAATGTCTACCTACACCTGTAATGTCTACCTGTAATGTCTACCTGTAATGTCTACCTACACCTGTAATGTCTACCATTTCACTGTAATGTCTACCTACACCTGTAATGTCTACCTGTAATGTCTACCTACACCTGTAATGTCTACCTACACCTGTAATGTCTACCTGTAATGTGTACCATTTCACTGTAATGTCTACCTGTAATGTCTACCTACACCTGTAATGTCTACCTGTAATGTCTACCTACACCTGTAATGTCTACCTGTAATGTCTACAATTTCACTGTAATGTCTACCTAAACCTGTAATGTCTACCTGTAATGTCTACCATTTCACAGTAATGTCTACCTGTAATGTCTACCTGTAATGTCTACCTACACCTGCAATGTCTACCATTTCACAGTAATGTCTACCTACACCAGTAATGTCTACCTACACCTGTAATGTCTGCCTACACCTGTAATGTCTACCCATTACTGCCTACACCTGTAATGTCTACCATTTCACAGTAATGTCTACCTACACCTGTAATGTCTACCTACACCTGTAATGTCTACCATTTCACTGTAATGTCTGCCGACACCTGTAATGTCTACCTACACCTCTAATGTCTACCATTTCACTGTAATGTCTACCTACAACTGTAATGTCTACCTACACCTGTATTGTCTACCTGTAATGTCTACCTACACCTGTAATGTCTACCATTTCACTGTAATGTATACCTGTAATGTCTACCTACACCTGTAATGTCTACCTGTAATGTCTACCTGTAATGTCTACCTACACCTGTAATGTCTACCATTTCACTGTAATGTCTACCTACACCTGTAATGTCTACCTGTAATGTCTACCTACACCTGTAATGTCTACCTACACCTGTAATGTCTACCTGTAATGTCTACCATTTCACTGTAATGTCTACCTGTAATGTCTACCTACACCTGTAATGTCTACCTGTAATGTCTAACTACACCTGTAATGTCTACCTACACCTGTAATGTCTACCTGTAATGTCTACAATTTCACTGTAATGTCTACCTAAACCTGTAATGTCTACCTGTAATGTCTACCATTTCACAGTAATGTCTACCTGTAATGTCTACCTGTAATGTCTACCTACACCTGTAATGTCTACCATTTCACAGTAATGTCTACCTACACCTGTAATGTCTACCTACACCTGTAATGTCTGCCTACACCTGTAATGTCTACCCATTACTGCCTACACCTGTAATGTCTACCATTTCACAGTAATGTCTACCTACACCTGCAATGTCTACCTACACCTGTAATGTCTACCATTTCACTGTAATGTCTGCCGACACCTGTAATGTCTACCTACACCTCTAATGTCTACCATTTCACCGTAATGTCTACCTACACCTGTAATGTCTACCTACACCTGTATTGTCTACCTGTAATGTCTACCTACACCTGTAATGTCTACCATTTCACTGTAATGTATACCTGTAATGTCTACCTACACCTGTAATGTCTACCTGTAATGTCTACCTGTAATGTCTACCTACACCTGTAATGTCTACCATTTCACTGTAATGTATACCTGTAATGTCTATCTACTCCTGTAATGTCTACCTGTAATGTCTACCTACACCTGTAATGTCTACCTACACCTGTAATGTCTACCTGTAATGTCTACCATTTCACTGTAATGTCTACCTGTAATGTCTACCTACACCTGTAATGTCTACCTGTAATGTCTACCTACACCTGTAATGTCTACCTACACCTGTAATGTCTACCTGTAATGTCTACCTACACCTGTAATGTCTACCTGTAATGTCTACAATTTCACTGTAATGTCTACCTAAACCTGTAATGTCTACCTGTAATGTCTACCATTTCACAGTAATGTCTACCTGTAATGTCTACCTGTAATGTCTACCTACACCTGCAATGTCTACCATTTCACAGTAATGTCTACCTACACCTGTAATGTCTACCTACACCTGTAATGTCTGCCTACACCTGTAATGTCTACCCATTACTGCCTACACCTGTAATGTCTACCATTTCACAGTAATGTCTACCTACACCTGTAATGTCTACCTACACCTGTAATGTCTACCATTTCACTGTAATGTCTGCCGACACCTGTAATGTCTACCTACACCTCTAATGTCTACCATTTCACTGTAATGTCTACCTACAACTGTAATGTCTACCTACACCTGTATTGTCTACCTGTAATGTCTACCTACACCTGTAATGTCTACCATTTCACTGTAATGTATACCTGTAATGTCTACCTACACCTGTAATGTCTACCTGTAATGTCTACCTGTAATGTCTACCTACACCTGTAATGTCTACCATTTCACTGTAATGTCTACCTACACCTGTAATGTCTACCTGTAATGTCTACCTACACCTGTAATGTCTACCTACACCTGTAATGTCTACCTGTAATGTCTACCATTTCACTGTAATGTCTACCTGTAATGTCTACCTACACCTGTAATGTCTACCTGTAATGTCTAACTACACCTGTAATGTCTACCTACACCTGTAATGTCTACCTGTAATGTCTACAATTTCACTGTAATGTCTACCTAAACCTGTAATGTCTACCTGTAATGTCTACCATTTCACAGTAATGTCTACCTGTAATGTCTACCTGTAATGTCTACCTACACCTGTAATGTCTACCATTTCACAGTAATGTCTACCTACACCTGTAATGTCTACCTACACCTGTAATGTCTGCCTACACCTGTAATGTCTACCCATTACTGCCTACACCTGTAATGTCTACCATTTCACAGTAATGTCTACCTACACCTGCAATGTCTACCTACACCTGTAATGTCTACCATTTCACTGTAATGTCTGCCGACACCTGTAATGTCTACCTACACCTCTAATGTCTACCATTTCACCGTAATGTCTACCTACACCTGTAATGTCTACCTACACCTGTATTGTCTACCTGTAATGTCTACCTACACCTGTAATGTCTACCATTTCACTGTAATGTATACCTGTAATGTCTACCTGTAATGTCTACCTACACCTGTAATGTCTACCATTTCACTGTAATGTATACCTGTAATGTCTATCTACTCCTGTAATGTCTACCTGTAATGTCTACCTACACCTGTAATGTCTACCTACACCTGTAATGTCTACCTGTAATGTCTACAATTTCACTGTAATGTCTACCTAAACCTGTAATGTCTACCTGTAATGTCTTCCTGTAATGTCTACCATTTCACTGTAATGTCTACCTGTAATGTCTACCTACACCTGTAATGTCTACCTACACCTGTAATGTGTACCATTTCACTGTATTGTCTACTTACACCTGTAATGTCTACCATTTCACTGTAATGTCTACCTACACCTGTAATGTCTACCTACACCTGTAATGTCTACCTGTAATGTCTACCTACACCTGTAATGTCTACCTGTAATGTCTACCTGTAATGTCTACCTACACCTGTAATGTCTACCTGTAATGTCTACCATTTCACTGTAATGTCTACCTGTAATGTCTATCTACACCTGTAATGTCTACCTACACCTGTAATGTCTACCTGTAATGTCTACCATTTCACTGTATTGTCTACTTACACCTGTAATGTCTACCAATTCACTGTAATGTCTACCTACACCTGTAATGTCTACCTACACCTGTAATGTCTACCTGTAATGTCTACCTACACCTGTAATGTCTACCTGTAATGTCTACCATTTCAGTGTAATGTCTACCTGTAATGTCTACCTACACCTGTAATGTCTACCTACACCTGTAATGTCTACCTGTAATGTCTACCTACACCTGTAATGTCTACCTGTAATGTCTACCATTTCACTGTAATGTCTACCTGTAATGTCTACCTACACCTGTAATGTCTACCTGTAATGTCTACCATTTCACTGTAATGTATACCTGTAATGTCTACCTACACCTGTAATGTCTACCTGTAATGTCTACCTGTAATGTCTACCTGTAATGTCTACCTACACCTGTAATGTCTACCTGTAATGTCTACCATTTCACTGTAATGTCTACCTACACCTGTAATGTCTACCTCCACCTGTAATGTCTACCTGTAATGTCTACCTACACTTGTAATGTCTACCTGTAATGTCTACCATTTCACTGTAATGTCTACCTACACCTGTAATGTCTACCTGTAATGTCTACCTACACCTGTAATGTCTACCATTTCACTGTAATGTTTACCTACACCTGTAATGTCTACCTGTAATGTCTACCTACACCTGTAATGTCTACCTGTAATGTCTACCTACACCTGTAATGTCTACCTGTAATGTCTACCATTTCACTGTAATGTCTACCTACACCTTTAATGTCTACCTGTAATGTCTACCTACACCTGTAATGTCTACCATTTCACTGTAATGTCTATCTACACCTGTAATGTCTACCTGTAATGTCTACCTACACCTGTAATGTCTACCTACACCTGTAATGTATACCTGTAATGTCTACCATTTCACTGTAATGTCTACCTGTAATGTCTACCTACACCTGTAATGTCTACCTACACCTGTAATGTGTAACATTTCACTGTATTGTCTACTTACACCTGTAATGTCTACCATTTCACTGTAATGTCTACCTACAGCTGTAATGTCTACCTACACCTGTAATGTCTACCTGTAATGTCTACCTACACCTGTAATGTCTACCTACACCTGTAATGTCTACCATTTCACTGTAATGTATACCACCACCTGTAATGTCTACCTGTAATGTCTACCTGTAATGTCTACCTGTAATGTCTACCTACACTTGTAATGTCTACCTGTAATGTCTACCTACACCTGTAATGTCTATCTACACCTGTAATGTCTACCTGTAATGTCTACCTACACCTGTAATGTCTACCTGTAATGTCTACCTACACCTGTAATGTCTACCTGTAATGTCTACCTACACCTGTAATGTCTACCTACACCTGTAATGTCTACCTGTAATGTCTACAATTTCACTGTAATGTCTACCTAAACCTGTAATGTCTACCTGTAATGTCTACCTGTAATGTCTACCTACACCTGTAATGTCTACCTACACCTGTAATGTCTACCTGTAATGTCTACCTACCCCTGTAATGTCTACCATTTCACTGTAATGTCTACCTGTAATGTCTACCTGTAATGTCTACCATTTCACAGTAATGTCTACCTGTAATGTCTACCTGTAATGTCTACCTACACCTGTAATGTCTACCATTTCACAGTAATGTCTACCTACACCTGTAATGTCTACCTGTAATGTCTACCATTTCACTGTAATGTCTACCTACACATGTAATGTCTACCTACACTTGTAATGTCTACCTGTAATGTCTACCATTTCACTGTAATGTCTACCTGTAATGTCTACCTACACCTGTAATGTCTACCTACACCTGTAATGTGTACCATTTCACTGTATTGTCTACTTACACCTGTAATGTCTACCATTTCACTGTAATGTCTACCTACACCTGTAATGTCTACCTACACCTGTAATGTGTACCATTTCACTGTATTGTCTACTTACACCTGTAATGTCTACCATTTCACTGTAATGTCTACCTACACCTGTAATGTCTACCTGTAATGTCTACCTACACCTGTAATGTCTACCATTTCACTGTAATGTCTACCTGTAATGTCTACCTACGCCTGTAATGTCTACCTGTAATGTCTACCTACACCTGTAATGTCTACCTACACCTGTAATGTCTACCTACACCTGTAATGTCTACCTGTAATGTCTACCATTTCGCTCTAATGTCTACCTACACCTGTAATGTCTACCTGTAATGTCTACCTACACCTGTAATGTCTACCTACACCTGTAATGTCTACCTGTAATGTCTACCTACCCCTGTAATGTCTACCATTTCACTGTAATGTCTACCTGTAATGTCTACCTGTAATGTCTACCATTTCACAGTAATGTCTACCTGTAATGTCTACCTGTAATGTCTACCTACACCTGTAATGTCTACCATTTCACAGTAATGTCTACCTACACCTGTAATGTCTACCTGTAATGTCTACCATTTCACTGTAATGTCTACCTACACGTGTAATGTCTACCTACACTTGTAATGTCTACCTGTAATGTCTACCATTTCACTGTAATGTCTACCTACACCTGTAATGTCTACCTGTAATGTCTACCTACACCTGTAATGTCTACCATTTCACTGTAATGTTTACCTACACCTGTAATGTCTACCTGTAATGTCTACCTACACCTGTAATGTCTACCTGTAATGTCTACCTACACCTGTAATGTCTACCTGTAATGTCTACCATTTCACTGTAATGTCTACCTACACCTTTAATGTCTACCTGTAATGTCTACCTACACCTGTAATGTCTACCATTTCACTGTAATGTCTATCTACACCTGTAATGTCTACCTGTAATGTCTACCTACACCTGTAATGTCTACCTACACCTGTAATGTATACCTGTAATGTCTACCATTTCACTGTAATGTCTACCATTTCACTGTAATGTCTACCTACACCTGTAATGTCTACCTGTAATGTCTACCTGTAATGTCTACCTACACCTGTACTGTCTACCTACACATGTAATGTCTACCTGTAATGTCTACCTACACCTGTAATGTCTACCTGTAATGTCTACCCACACCTGTAATGTCTACCTGTAATGTCTACCTACACCTGTAATGTCTACCTGTAATGTCTACCATTTCACTGTAATGTCCACCTACACCTGTAATGTCTACCTGTAATGTCTACCTACACCTGTAATGTCTATCTACACCTGTAATGTCTACCTGTAATGTCTACCTACACCTGTAATGTCTACCTACACCTGTAATGTCTATCTACACCTGTAATGTCTACCTGTAATGTATACCTACACCTGTAATGTCTACCTACACCTGTAATGTCTACCTGTAATGTCTACAATTTCACTGTAATGTCTACCTAAACCTGTAATGACTACCTGTAATGTCTACCTGTAATGTCTACCTACACCTGTAATGTCTACCTACACCTGTAATGTCTACCTGTAATGTCTACCATTTCACTGTAATGTCTACCTGTAATGTCTACCTACACCTGTAATGTCTACCTACACCTGTAATGTGTACCATTTCACTGTATTGTCTACTTACACCTGTAATGTCTACCATTTCACTGTAATGTCTACCTACAGCTGTAATGTCTACCTACACCTGTAATGTCTACCTGTAATGTCTACCTACACCTGTAATGTCTACCTACACCTGTAATGTCTACCATTTCACTGTAATGTATACCTCCACCTGTAATGTCTACCTGTAATGTCTACCTGTAATGTCTACCTGTAATGTCTACCTAAACTTGTAATGTCTACCTGTAATGTCTACCTACACCTGTAATGTCTATCTACACCTGTAATGTCTACCTGTAATGTCTACCTACACCTGTAATGTCTACGTGTAATGTCTACCTACACCTGTAATGTCTACCTGTAATGTCTACCTACACCTGTAATGTCTACCTACACCTGTAATGTCTACCTGTAATGTCTACAATTTCACTGTAATGTCTACCTAAACCTGTAATGTCTACCTGTAATGTCTACCTGTAATGTCTACCTACACCTGTAATGTCTACCTACACCTGTAATGTCTACCTGAAATGTCTACCATTTCACTGTAATGTCTACCTACACATGTAATGTCTACCTACACTTGTAATGTCTACCTGTAATGTCTACCATTTCACTGTAATGTCTACCTACACCTGTAATGTCTACCTGTAATGTCCACCTGTAATGTCTACCTACACCTGTACTGTCTACCTACACATGTAATGTCTACCTGTAATGTCTACCTACACCTGTAATGTCTACCTGTAATGTCTACCCACACCTGTAATGTCTACCTGTAATGTCTACCTACACCTGTAATGTCTACCTGTAATGTCTACCATTTCACTGTAATGTCCACCTACACCTGTAATGTCTACCTGTAATGTCTACCTACACCTGTAATGTCTATCTACACCTGTAATGTCTACCTGTAATGTCTACCTACACCTGTAATGTCTACCTACACCTGTAATGTCTATCTACACCTGTAATGTCTACCTGTAATGTCTACCTACACCTGTAATGTCTACCTACACCTGTAATGTCTACCTGTAATGTCTACAATTTCACTGTAATGTCTACCTAAACCTGTAATGACTACCTGTAATGTCTACCTGTAATGTCTACCTACACCTGTAATGTCTACCTACACCTGTAATGTCTACCTGTAATGTCTACCATTTCACTGTAATGTCTACCTGTAATGTCTACCTACACCTGTAATGTCTACCTACACCTGTAATGTGTACCATTTCACTGTATTGTCTACTTACACCTGTAATGTCTACCATTTCACTGTAATGTCTACCTACAGCTGTAATGTCTACCTACACCTGTAATGTCTACCTGTAATGTCTACCTACACCTGTAATGTCTACCTACACCTGTAATGTCTACCATTTCACTGTAATGTATACCTCCACCTGTAATGTCTACCTGTAATGTCTACCTGTAATGTCTACCTGTAATGTCTACCTAAACTTGTAATGTCTACCTGTAATGTCTACCTACACCTGTAATGTCTATCTACACCTGTAATGTCTACCTGTAATGTCTACCTACACCTGTAATGTCTACGTGTAATGTCTACCTACACCTGTAATGTCTACCTGTAATGTCTACCTACACCTGTAATGTCTACCTACACCTGTAATGTCTACCTGTAATGTCTACAATTTCACTGTAATGTCTACCTAAACCTGTAATGTCTACCTGTAATGTCTACCTGTAATGTCTACCTACACCTGTAATGTCTACCTACACCTGTAATGTCTACCTGAAATGTCTACCATTTCACTGTAATGTCTACCTACACATGTAATGTCTACCTACACTTGTAATGTCTACCTGTAATGTCTACCATTTCACTGTAATGTCTACCTACACCTGTAATGTCTACCTGTAATGTCTACCTACACCTGTAATGTCTACCATTTCACTGTAATGTTTACCTACACCTGTAATGTCTACCTGTAATGTCTACCTACACCTGTAATGTCTACCTGTAATGTCTACCTACACCTGTAATGTCTACCTGTAATGTCTACCATTTCACTGTAATGTCTACCTACACCTTTAATGTCTACCTGTAATGTCTACCTACACCTGTAATGTCTACCATTTCACTGTAATGTCTATCTACACCTGTAATGTCTACCTGTAATGTCTACCTACACCTGTAATGTCTACCTACACCTGTAATGTATACCTGTAATGTCTACCATTTCACTGTAATGTCTACCATTTCACTATAATGTCTACCTACACCTGTAATGTCTACCTGTAATGTCTACCTGTAATGTCTACCTACACCTATACTGTCTACCTACACATGTAATGTCTACCTGTAATGTCTACCTACACCTGTAATGTCTACCTGTAATGTCTACCCACACCTGTAATGTCTACCTGTAATGTCTACCTACACCTGTAATGTCTACCTGTAATGTCTACCATTTCACTGTAATGTCTACCTACACCTGTAATGTCTACCTGTAATGTCTACCTACACCTGTAATGTCTATCTACACCTGTAATGTCTACCTGTAATGTCTACCTACACCTGTAATGTCTACCTACACCTGTAATGTCTATCTACACCTGTAATGTCTACCTGTAATGTCTACCTACACCTGTAATGTCTACCTACACCTGTAATGTCTACCTGTAATGTCTACAATTTCACTGTAATGTCTACCTAAACCTGTAATGACTACCTGTAATGTCTACCTGTAATGTCTACCTACACCTGTAATGTCTACCTACACCTGTAATGTCTACCTGTAATGTCTACCATTTCACTGTAATGTCTACCTGTAATGTCTATCTACACCTGTAATGTCTACCTACACCTGTAATGTGTACCATTTCACTGTATTGTCTACTTACACCTGTAATGTCTACCATTTCACTGTAATGTCTACCTACAGCTGTAATGTCTACCTACACCTGTAATGTCTACCTGTAATGTCTACCTACACCTGTAATGTCTACCTACACCTGTAATGTCTACCATTTCACTGTAATGTATACCTCCACCTGTAATGTCTACCTGTAATGTCTACCTGTAATGTCTACCTGTAATGTCTACCTACACTTGTAATGTCTACCTGTAATGTCTACCTACACCTGTAATGTCTATCTACACCTGTAATGTCTACCTGTAATGTCTACCTACACCTGTAATGTCTACGTGTAATGTCTACCTACACCTGTAATGTCTACCTGTAATGTCTACCTACACCTGTAATGTCTACCTACACCTGTAATGTCTACCTGTAATGTCTACAATTTCACTGTAATGTCTACCTAAACCTGTAATGTCTACCTGTAATGTCTACCTGTAATGTCTACCTACACCTGTAATGTCTACCTACACCTGTAATGTCTACCTGAAATGTCTACCATTTCACTGTAATGTCTACCTGTAATGTCTACCTACACCTGTAATGTCTACCTACACCTGTAATGTGTACCATTTCACTGTATTGTCTACTTACACCTGTAATGTCTACCATTTCACTGTAATGTCTACCTACACCTGTAATGTCTACCTACACCTGTAATGTCTACCTGTAATGTCTACCTACACCTGTAATGTCTACCATTTCACTGTAATGTCTACCTGTTATGTCTACCTACACCTGTAATGTCTACCAACACCTGTAATGTCTACCATTTCACTGTAATGTATACCTCCACCTGTAATGTCTACCTGTAATGTCTACCATTTCACTGTAATGTCTACCTACACCTGTAATGTCTACCTACACCTGTAATGTCTACCTGTAATGTCTACCTACACCTGTAATGTCTACCATTTCACTGTAATGTCTACCTACGCCTGTAATGTCTACCTGTAATGTCTACCTACACCTGTAATGTCTACCTACACCTGTAATGTCTACCTGTAATGTCTACCATTTCGCTCTAATGTCTACCTACACCTGTAATGTCTACCTGTAATGTCTACCATTTCACTGTAATGTCTACCTACACCTGTAATGTCTACCTGTAATGTCTACCTACACCTGTAATGTCTATCTACACCTGTAATGTCTACCTGTAATGTCTACCTACACCTGTAATGTCTACCTACACCTGTAATGTCTATCTACACCTGTAATGTCTACCTGTAATGTCTACCTACACCTGTAATGTCTACCTACACCTGTAATGTCTACCTGTAATGTCTACAATTTCACTGTAATGTCTACCTAAACCTGTAATGACTACCTGTAATGTCTACCTGTAATGTCTACCTACACCTGTAATGTCTACCTACACCTGTAATGTCTACCTGTAATGTCTACCATTTCACTGTAATGTCTACCTGTAATGTCTACCTACACCTGTAATGTCTACCTACACCTGTAATGTGTACCATTTCACTGTATTGTCTACTTACACCTGTAATGTCTACCATTTCACTGTAATGTCTACCTACAGCTGTAATGTCTACCTACACCTGTAATGTCTACCTGTAATGTCTACCTACACCTGTAATGTCTACCTACACCTGTAATGTCTACCATTTCACTGTAATGTATACCTCCACCTGTAATGTCTACCTGTAATGTCTACCTGTAATGTCTACCTGTAATGTCTACCTACACTTGTAATGTCTACCTGTAATGTCTACCTACACCTGTAATGTCTATCTACACCTGTAATGTCTACCTGTAATGTCTACCTACACCTGTAATGTCTACGTGTAATGTCTACCTACACCTGTAATGTCTACCTGTAATGTCTACCTACACCTGTAATGTCTACCTACACCTGTAATGTCTACCTGTAATGTCTACAATTTCACTGTAATGTCTACCTAAACCTGTAATGTCTACCTGTAATGTCTACCTGTAATGTCTACCTACACCTGTAATGTCTACCTACACCTGTAATGTCTACCTGAAATGTCTACCATTTCACTGTAATGTCTACCTGTAATGTCTACCTACACCTGTAATGTCTACCTACACCTGTAATGTGTACCATTTCACTGTATTGTCTACTTACACCTGTAATGTCTACCATTTCACTGTAATGTCTACCTACACCTGTAATGTCTACCTACACCTGTAATGTCTACCTGTAATGTCTACCTACACCTGTAATGTCTACCATTTCACTGTAATGTCTACCTGTTATGTCTACCAACACCTGTAATGTCTACCATTTCACTGTAATGTATACCTCCACCTGTAATGTCTACCTGTAATGTCTACCATTTCACTGTAATGTCTACCTACACCTGTAATGTCTACCTACACCTGTAATGTCTACCTGTAATGTCTACCTACACCTGTAATGTCTACCATTTCACTGTAATGTCTACCTACGCCTGTAATGTCTACCTGTAATGTCTACCTACACCTGTAATGTCTACCTACACCTGTAATGTCTACCTGTAATGTCTACCATTTCGCTCTAATGTCTACCTACACCTGTAATGTCTACCTGTAATGTCTACCTACACCTGTAATGTCTACCTACACCTGTAATGTCTACCTGTAATGTCTACCTACACCTGTAATGTCTACCATTTCACTGTAATGTCTACCTGTAATGTTTACCTGTTATGTCTACCATTTCACAGTAATGTCTACCTGTAATGTCTACCTGTAATGTCTACCTACACCTGTAATGTCTACCATTTCACAGTAATGTCTACCTACACCTGTAATGTCTACCTACACCTGTAATGTCTGCCTACACCTGTAATATCTACCCATTACTGCCTACACCTGTAATGTCTACCATTTCACAGTAATGTCTACCTACACCTGTAATGTCTACCATTTCACTGTAATGTCTACCTACACCTGTAATGTCTACCTGTAATGTCTATCTACACCTGTAATGTCTACCTACACCTGTAATGTCTACCTGTAATGTCTACCATTTCACAGTAATGTCTACCTGTAATGTCTACCTGTAATGTCTACCTACACCTGTAATGTCTACCATTTCACAGTAATGTCTACCTACACCTGTAATGTCTACCTACACCTGTAATGTCTGCCTACACCTGTAATGTCTACCCATTACTGCCTACACCTGTAATGTCTACCATTTCACAGTAATGTCTACCTACACCTGCAATGTCTGCCTACACCTGTAATGTCTACCATTTCACTGTAATGTCTGCCGACACCTGTAATGTCTACCTACACCTCTAATGTCTACCATTTCACTGTAATGTCTACCTACACCTGTAATGTCTACCTACACCTGTATTGGTAGACATTACAAATTTCAATTTACAAAAAAGAAAATGACGTTTTCGTCTTTTGAGCTTCTAGTCATGAAATCTATGCAGCCTACTCAATCACTTTTTATAGCTACTGTTTACAGGCCTCCTGGGCCATATACAGCGTTTCTCACTGAGTTCCCTGAATTCCTATCAGACCTTGTAGTCATTGCAGATAATATTCTAATCTTTGGTGACTTTAATATTCACATGGAAAAGTCCACAGACCCACTCCAAAAGGCTTTTGGAGCCATCATCGACTCAGTGGGTTTTGTCCAACATGTCTCTGGACCCACTCACTCTCACAGTCATACGCTGGACCTAGTTTTGTCCCATGGAATAAATGTTGTGGATCTTAATGTTTTTCCTCATAATCCTGGACTATCAGACCACCATTTTATTACGTTTGCAATTGCAACAAATAATCTGCTCAGACCCCAACCAAGGAACATCAAAAGTCGTGCTATAAATTCACAGACAACACAAAGATTCCTTGATGCCCTTCCAGACTCCCTCTGCCTACCCAAGGACGCCAGAGGACAAAAATCCGTTAACCACCTAACTGAGGATCTCAATTTAACCTTGCGCAATACCCTAGATGCAGTTGCACCCCTAAAAACTAAAAAAATGTCTCATAAGAAACTAGCTCCATGGTACACAGAAAATACCCGAGCTCTGAAGCAAGCTTCCAGAAAATTGGAACGGAAATGGCGCCACACCAAACTGGAAGTCTTCCGACTAGCTTGGAAGGATGGTACCGTGCAGTACCGAAGAGCCCTTACTGCTGCTCGATCGTCCTATTTTTCTAACTTAATTGAGGAAAATAAGAACAATCCGAAATTCCTTTTTGATACTGTGGCAAAGCTAACTAAAAAGCAGCATTCCCCAAGAGAGGATGACTTGCACTTTAGCAGTGATAAATTCATGAACTTCTTTGAGGAAAAGATTATGATTATTAGAAAGCAAATTACGGACTCCTCTTTAAACCTGCGTATTCCTCCAAACCTCAGTTGTCCTGAGTCTGCACAACTCTGCCAGGACCTAGGATCAAGAGAGACGCTCAAGTGTTTTAGTACTATATCTCTTGACACAATGATGAAAATAATCATGGCCTCTAAACCTTCAAGCTGTATACTGGACCCTATTCCAACTAAACTACTGAAAGAGCTGCTTCCTGTGCTTGGCCCTCCTATGTTGAACATAATAAACGGCTCTCTATCCACTGGATGTGTACCAAACTCACTAAAAGTGGCAGTAATAAAGCCTCTCTTGAAAAAGCCAAACCTTGACCCAGAAAATATAAAAAACTATCGGCCTATATCAAATCTTCCATTCCTCTCAAAGATTTTAGAGAAGGCTGTTGCGCAGCAACTCACTGCCTTCCTGAAGACAAACAATGTATACGAAATGCTTCAGTCTGGTTTTAGACCCCATCATAGCACTGAGACGGCACTTGTGAAGGTGGTAAATGACATTTTGATGGCATCGGACCGAGGCTCTGCATCTGTCCTCGTGCTCCTAGACCTTAGTGCTGCTTTTGATACCATCGATCACCACATTCTTTTGGAGAGATTGGAAACCCAAATTGGTCTACACGGACATGTTCTGGCCTGGTTTAGGTCTTATCTGTCGGAAAGATATCAGTTTGTCTCTGTGAATGGTTTGTCCTCTGACAAATCAACTGTACATTTCGGTGTTCCTCAAGGTTCTGTTTTAGGACCACTATTGTTTTCACTATATATTTTACCTCTTGGGGATGTTATTCGAAAACATAATGTAAACTTTCACTGCTATGCGGATGACACACAGCTGTACATTTCAATGAAACACGGTGAAGCACCAAAATTGCCCTCGCTAGAAGCATGTGTTTCAGACATAAGGAAGTGGATGGCTGCAAACTTTCTACTATTAAACTCGGACAAAACAGAGATGCTTGTTCTAGGTCCCAAGAAACAAAGAGATCTTCTGTTGAATCTGACAATTAATCTTAATGGTTGTACAGTCGTCTCAAATAAAACTGTGAAGGACCTCGGCGTTACTCTGGACCCTGATCTCTCTTTTGAAGAACATATCAAGACCATTTCGAGGACAGCTTTTTTCCATCTACGTAACATTGCAAAAATCAGAAACTTTCTGTCCAAAAATGATGCAGAAAAATTAATCCATGCTTTTGTCACTTCTAGGTTAGACTACTGCAATGCTCTATTTTCCGGCTACCCGGATAAAGCACTAAATAAACTTCAGTTAGTGCTAAATACGGCTGCTAGAATCCTGACTAGAACCAAAAAATTTGATCATATTACTCCAGTGCTAGCCTCTCTACACTGGCTTCCTGTCAAAGCAAGGGCTGATTTCAAGGTTTTACTGCTAACCTACAAAGCATTACATGGGCTTGCTCCTACCTACCTCTCTGATTTGGTCCTGCCGTACATACCTATACGTACGCTACGGTCACAAGACGCAGGCCTCCTAATTGTCCCTAGAATTTCTAAGCAAACAGCTGGAGGCAGGGCTTTCTCCTATAGAGCTCCATTTTTATGGAACGGTCTGCCTACCCATGTCAGAGACGCAAACTCGGTCTCAACCTTTAAGTCTTTACTGAAGACTCATCTCTTCAGTGGGTCATATGATTGAGTGTAGTCTGGCCCAGGAGTGGGAAGGTGAACGGAAAGGCTCTGGAGCAACGAACCGCCCTTGCTGTCTCTGCCTGGCCGGTTCCCCTTTTCCACTGGGATTCTCTGCCTCTAACCCTGTTACGGGGCTGAGTCACTGGCTTGCTGGGGCTCTCTCGTGCCGTCCCTGGGGGGTGCGTCACCTGGGTGGGTTGATTCACTGTTGTGGTCGGCCTGTCTGGGTTTCCCCCCTTTGGGTTGTACCGTGTCGGAGATCTTTGTGGGCTATACTCGGCCTTGTCTCAGGATGGTAAGTTGGTGGTTGTAGATTTCCCTCTAGTGGTGTGGGGGCTGTGCTTTGGCAAAGTGGGTGGGGTTATATCCTTCCTGTTTGGCCCTGTCCGGGGGTGTCCTCGGATGGGGCCACAGTGTCTCCTGACCCCTCCTGTCTCAGCCTCCAGTATTTATGCTGCAGTAGTTTATGTGTCGGGGGGCTAGGGTCAGTTTGTTTATCTGGAGTACTTCTCCTGTCCTATTCAGTGTCCTGTGTAAATCTAAGTGTGCGTTCTCTAATTCTCTCCTTCTCTCCTTCTTTCTCTCTCTCGGAGGACCTGAGCCCTAGAACCATGCCCCAGGACTACCTGACATGATGACTCCTTGCTGTCCCCAGTCCACCTGGCCATGCTGCTGCTCCAGTTTCAACTGGCCTGGGCCCTAGGACCATGTCCCAGGACTACCTGACATGAGGACTCCTTGCTGTCCCCAGTCCACCTGGCCATGCTCCTGCTCCAGTTTCAACTGTTCTGCCTTACTATTATTCAACCATGCTGGTCATTTATGAACATTTGAACATCTTGGCCACGTTCTGTTATAATCTCCACCCGGCACAGCCAGAAGAGGACTGGCCACCCCACATATGCTCTCTCTAATTCTCTCTTTCTTTCTCTCTCTCGGAGGACCTGAGCCCTAGGACCGTGCCCCAGGACTACCTGACATGATGGCTCCTTGCTGTCCCCAGTCCACCTGACTGTGCTGCTGCTCCAGTTTCAACTGTTCTGCCTTATTATTATTTGACCATGCTGGTCATTTATGAACATTTGAACATCTTGGTCATTTTCTGTTATAATCTCTACCCGGCACAGCCAGAAGAGGACTGGCCACCCCACATAGCCCGGTTCCTCTCTAGGTTTCTTCCTAGGTTTTGGCCTTTCTAGGGAGTTTTTCCTAGCCACCGTGCTTTTACACCTGCATTGTTTGCTGTTTGGGGTTTTAGGCTGGGTTTCTGTACAGCACTTTGAGATATCAGCTGATGTACGAAGGGCTATATAAATAAATTTGATTTGATTTGATTTGATTTTGATTTGTCTACCTGTAATGTCTACCTACACCTGTAATGTCTACCATTTCACTCTAATGTATACCTGTAATGTCTACCTACACCTGTAATGTCTACCTGTAATGTCTACCTGTAATGTCTACCTACACCTGTAATGTCTACCATTTCACTGTAATGTCTACCTACACCTGTAATGTCTACCTGTAATGTCTACCTACACCTGTAATGTCTACCTGTAATGTCTACCATTTCACTGTAATGTCTACCTGTAATGTCTACCTACACCTGTAATGTCTACCTGTAATGTCTACCTACACCTGTAATGTCTACCTACACCTGTAATGTCTACCTGTAATCTCTACAATTTCACTGTAATGTCTACCTAAACCTGTAATGTCTACCTGTAATGTCTACCTGTAATGTCTACCTACACCTGTAATGTCTACCATTTCACTGTAATGTATACCTCCACCTGTAATGTCTACCTGTAATGTCTACCATTTCACTGTAATGTCTACCTACACCTGTAATGTCTACCTACACCTGTAATGTCTACCTGTAATGTCTACCTACACCTGTAATGTCTACCATTTCACTGTAATGTCTACCTACGCCTGTAATGTCTACCTGTAATGTCTACCTACACCTGTAATGTCTACCTACACCTGTAATGTCTACCTACACCTGTAATGTCTACCTGTAATGTCTACCATTTCGCTCTAATGTCTACCTACACCTGTAATGTCTACCTGTAATGTCTACCTACACCTGTAATGTCTACCTACACCTGTAATGTCTACCTGTAATGTCTACCTACACCTGTAATGTCTACCATTTCACTGTCATGTCTACCTGTAATGTTTACCTGTTATGTCTACCATTTCACAGTAATGTCTACCTGTAATGTCTACCTGTAATGTCTACCTACACCTGTAATGTCTACCATTTCACGGTAATATCTACCTACACCTGTAATGTCTACCTACACCTGTAATGTCTGCCTACACCTGTAATATCTACCCATTACTGCCTACACCTGTAATGTCTACCATTTCACAGTAATGTCTACCTACACCTGTAATGTCTACCATTTCACTGTAATGTCTACCTACACCTGTAATGTCTACCTGTAATGTCTATCTACACCTGTAATGTCTACCTACACCTGTAATGTCTACCTGTAATGTCTACCTGTAATGTCTACCTACACCTGTAATGTCTACCATTTCACTGTAATGTCTACCTACACCTGTAATGTCTACCTGTAATGTCTACCTACACCTGTAATGTCTACCTACACCTGTAATGTCTACCTGTAATGTCTACCATTTCACTGTAATGTCTACCTGTAATGTCTACCTACACCTGTAATGTCTACCTGTAATGTCTACCTACACCTGTAATGTCTACCTACACCTGTAATGTCTACCTGTAATCTCTACAATTTCACTGTAATGTCTACCTAAACCTGTAATGTCTACCTGTAATGTCTACCTGTAATGTCTACCTACACCTGTAATGTCTACCTACACCTGTAATGTCTGCCTGTAATGTCTACCATTTCACAGTAATGTCTACCTGTAATGTCTACCTGTAATGTCTACCTACACCTGTAATGTCTACCATTTCACAGTAATGTCTACCTACACCTGTAATGTCTACCTACACCTGTAATGTCTGCCTACACCTGTAATGTCTACCCATTACTGCCTACACCTGTAATGTCTACCATTTCACAGTAATGTCTACCTACACCTGCAATGTCTACCTACACCTGTAATGTCTACCATTTCACTGTAATGTCTGTCGACACCTGTAATGTCTACCTACACCTCTAATGTCTACCATTTCACTGTAACGTCTACCTACACCTGTAATGTCTACCTACACCTGTATTGTCTACCTGTAATGTCTAACTACACCTGTAATGTCTACCATTTCACTGTAATGTCTACCATTTCACTGTAATGTCTACCTACACCTGTAATGTCTACCTGTAATGTCTACCTGTAATGTCTACCTACACCTGTAATGTCTATCTACACCTGTAATGTCTACCTGTAATGTCTACCTACACCTGTAATGTCTACCTACACCTGTAATGTCTACCTGTAATGTCTACAATTTCACTGTAATGTCTACCTAAACCTGTAATGACTACCTGTAATGTCTACCTGTAATGTCTACCTACACCTGTAATGTCTACCTACACCTGTAATGTCTACCTGTAATGTCTACCATTTCACTGTAATGTCTACCTGTAATGTCTACCTACACCTGTAATGTCTACCTACACCTGTAATGTCTACCATTTCACTGTAATGTCTACATACAGCTGTAATGTCTACCTACACCTGTAATGTCTACCTGTAATGTCTACCTACACCTGTAATGTCTACCTACACCTGTAATGTCTACCATTTCACTGTAATGTATACCTCCACCTGTAATGTCTACCTGTAATGTCTACCTGTAATGTCTACCTGTAATGTCTACCTACACTTGTAATGTCTACCTGTAATGTCTACCTACACCTGTAATGTCTATCTACACCTGTAATGTCTACCTGTAATGTCTACCTACACCTGTAATGTCTACCTGTAATGTCTACCTACACCTGTAATGTCTACCTTTAATGTCTACCTACACCTGTAATGTCTACCTACACCTGTAATGTCTACCTGTAATGTCTACAATTTCACTGTAATGTCTACCTAAACCTGTTATGTCTACCTGTAATGTCTACCTGTAATGTCTACCTACACCTGTAATGTCTACCTACACCTGTAATGTCTACCTGAAATGTCTACCATTTCACTGTAATGTCTACCTGTAATGTCTACCTACACCTGTAATGTCTACCTACACCTGTAATGTGTACCATTTCACTGTAATGTCTACCTACACCTGTAATGTCTACTTACACCTGTAATGTCTACCATTTCACTGTAATGTCTACCTACACCTGTAATGTCTACCTACACCTGTAATGTCTACCTGTAATGTCTACCTACACCTGTAATGTCTACCATTTCACTGTAATGTCTACCTGTAATGTCTACCTACACCTGTAATGTCTACCTACACCTGTAATGTATACCTCCACCTGTAATGTCTACCTGTAATGTCTACCATTTCACTGTAATGTCTACCTACACCTGTAATGTCTACCTACACCTGTAATGTCTACCTGTAATGTCTACCTACACCTGTAATGTCTACCATTTCACTGTAATGTCTACCTACGCCTGTAATGTCTACCTGTAATGTCTACCTACACCTGTAATGTCTACCTACACCTGTAATGTCTACCTACACCTGTAATGTCTACCTGTAATGTCTACCATTTCGCTCTAATGTCTACCTACACCTGTAATGTCTACCTGTAATGTCTACCTACACCTGTAATGTCTACCTACACCTGTAATGTCTACCTGTAATGTCTACCTACACCTGTAATGTCTACCATTTCACTGTAATGTATACCTGTAATATTTACCTGTTATGTCTACCATTTCACAGTAATGTCTACCTGTAATGTCTACCTGTAATGTCTACCTACACCTGTAATGTCTACCATTTCACAGTAATGTCTACCTACACCTGTAATGTCTACCTACACCTGTAATGTCTGCCTACACCTGTAATATCTACCCATTACTGCCTACACCTGTAATGTCTACCATTTCACAGTAATGTCTACCTACACCTGTAATGTCTACCATTTCACTGTAATGTCTACCTACACCTGTAATGTCTACCTGTAATGTCTATCTACACCTGTAATGTCTACCTACACCTGTAATGTCTACCTGTAATGTCTACCATTTCACAGTAATGTCTACCTGTAATGTCTACCTGTAATGTCTACCTACACCTGTAATGTCTACCATTTCACAGTAATGTCTACCTACACCTGTAATGTCTACCTACACCTGTAATGTCTGCCTACACCTGTAATGTCTACCCATTACTGCCTACACCTGTAATGTCTACCATTTCACAGTAATGTCTACCTACACCTGCAATGTCTGCCTACACCTGTAATGTCTACCATTTCACTGTAATGTCTGCCGACACCTGTAATGTCTACCTACACCTCTAATGTCTACCATTTCACTGTAATGTCTACCTACACCTGTAATGTCTACCTACACCTGTATTGTCTACCTGTAATGTCTACCTACACCTGTAATGTCTACCTGTAATGTCTACCTACACCTGTAATGTCTACCTACACCTGTAATGTCTACCTGTAATGTCTACCTACACCTGTAATGTCTACCATTTCACTGTAATGTCTACCTGTAATATTTACCTGTTATGTCTACCATTTCACAGTAATGTCTACCTGTAATGTCTACCTGTAATGTCTACCTACACCTGTAATGTCTACGATTTCACAGTAATGTCTACCTACACCTGTAATGTCTACCTACACCTGTAATGTCTGCCTACACCTGTAATATCTACCCATTACTGCCTACACCTGTAATGTCTACCATTTCACAGTAATGTCTACCTACACCTGTAATGTCTACCATTTCACTGTAATGTCTACCTACACCTGTAATGTCTACCTGTAATGTCTATCTACACCTGTAATGTCTACCTACACCTGTAATGTCTACCTGTAATGTCTACCATTTCACAGTAATGTCTACCTGTAATGTCTACCTGTAATGTCTACCTACACCTGTAATGTCTACCATTTCACAGTAATGTCTACCTACACCTGTAATGTCTACCTACACCTGTAATGTCTGCCTACACCTGTAATGTCTACCCATTACTGCCTACACCTGTAATGTCTACCATTTCACAGTAATGTCTACCTACACCTGCAATGTCTGCCTACACCTGTAATGTCTACCATTTCACTGTAATGTCTGCCGACACCTGTAATGTCTACCTACACCTCTAATGTCTACCATTTCACTGTAATGTCTACCTACACCTGTAATGTCTACCTACACCTGTATTGTCTACCTGTAATGTCTACCTACACCTGTAATGTCTACCATTTCACTGTAATGTATACCTGTAATGTCTACCTACACCTGTAATGTCTACCTGTAATGTCTACCTGTAATGTCTACCTACACCTGTAATGTCTACCATTTCACTGTAATGTCTACCTACACCTGTAATGTCTACCTGTAATGTCTACCTACACCTGTAATGTCTACCTACACCTGTAATGTCTACCTGTAATGTCTACCATTTCACTGTAATGTCTACCTGTAATGTCTACTTACACCTGTAATGTCTACCTGTAATGTCTACCTACACCTGTAATGTCTACCTACACCTGTAATGTCTACCTGTAATGTCTACAATTTCACTGTAATGTCTACCTAAACCTGTAATGTCTACCTGTAATGTCTACCTGTAATGTCTACCATTTCACTGTAATGTCTACCTGTAATGTCTACCTACACCTGTAATGTCTACCTACACCTGTAATGTGTACCATTTCACTGTATTGTCTACTTACACCTGTAATGTCTACCATTTCACTGTAATGTCTACCTACACCTGTAATGTCTACCTACACCTGTAATGTCTACCTGTAATGTCTACCTGCACCTGTAATGTCTACCTACACCTGTAATGTCTACCATTTCACTGTAATGTATACCTCCACCTGTAATGTCTACCTGTAATGTCTACCTGTAATGTCTACCTACACCTGTAATGTCTACCTGTAATGTCTACCATTTCACTGTAATGTCTACCTACATCTGTAATGTCTACCTACACCTGTAATGTCTACCTGTAATGTCTACCTACACCTGTAATGTCTACCATTTCACTGTAATGTCTACCTACGCCTGTAATGTCTACCTGTAATGTCTACCTACACCTGTAATGTCTACCTACACCTGTAATGTCTACCTACACCTGTAATGTCTACCTGTAATGTCTACCATTTCGCTCTAATGTCTACCTACACCTGTAATGTCTACCTGTAATGTCTACCTACACCTGTAATGTCTACCTACACCTGTAATGTCTACCTGTAATGTCTACCTACACCTGTAATGTCTACCATTTCACTGTAATGTATACCTGTAATATTTACCTGTTATGTCTACCATTTCACAGTAATGTCTACCTGTAATGTCTACCTGTAATGTCTACCTACACCTGTAATGTCTACCATTTCACAGTAATGTCTACCTACACCTGTAATGTCTACCTACACCTGTAATGTCTGCCTACACCTGTAATATCTACCCATTACTGCCTACACCTGTAATGTCTACCATTTCACAGTAATGTCTACCTACACCTGTAATGTCTACCATTTCACTGTAATGTCTACCTACACCTGTAATGTCTACCTGTAATGTCTATCTACACCTGTAATGTCTACCTACACCTGTAATGTCTACCTGTAATGTCTACCATTTCACAGTAATGTCTACCTGTAATGTCTACCTGTAATGTCTACCTACACCTGTAATGTCTACCATTTCACAGTAATGTCTACCTACACCTGTAATGTCTACCTACACCTGTAATGTCTGCCTACACCTGTAATGTCTACCCATTACTGCCTACACCTGTAATGTCTACCATTTCACAGTAATGTCTACCTACACCTGCAATGTCTGCCTACACCTGTAATGTCTACCATTTCACTGTAATGTCTGCCGACACCTGTAATGTCTACCTACACCTCTAATGTCTACCATTTCACTGTAATGTCTACCTACACCTGTAATGTCTACCTACACCTGTATTGTCTACCTGTAATGTCTACCTACACCTGTAATGTCTACCTGTAATGTCTACCTACACCTGTAATGTCTACCTACACCTGTAATGTCTACCTGTAATGTCTACCTACACCTGTAATGTCTACCATTTCACTGTAATGTCTACCTGTAATATTTACCTGTTATGTCTACCATTTCACAGTAATGTCTACCTGTAATGTCTACCTGTAATGTCTACCTACACCTGTAATGTCTACGATTTCACAGTAATGTCTACCTACACCTGTAATGTCTACCTACACCTGTAATGTCTGCCTACACCTGTAATATCTACCCATTACTGCCTACACCTGTAATGTCTACCATTTCACAGTAATGTCTACCTACACCTGTAATGTCTACCATTTCACTGTAATGTCTACCTACACCTGTAATGTCTACCTGTAATGTCTATCTACACCTGTAATGTCTACCTACACCTGTAATGTCTACCTGTAATGTCTACCATTTCACAGTAATGTCTACCTGTAATGTCTACCTGTAATGTCTACCTACACCTGTAATGTCTACCATTTCACAGTAATGTCTACCTACACCTGTAATGTCTACCTACACCTGTAATGTCTGCCTACACCTGTAATGTCTACCCATTACTGCCTACACCTGTAATGTCTACCATTTCACAGTAATGTCTACCTACACCTGCAATGTCTGCCTACACCTGTAATGTCTACCATTTCACTGTAATGTCTGCCGACACCTGTAATGTCTACCTACACCTCTAATGTCTACCATTTCACTGTAATGTCTACCTACACCTGTAATGTCTACCTACACCTGTATTGTCTACCTGTAATGTCTACCTACACCTGTAATGTCTACCATTTCACTGTAATGTATACCTGTAATGTCTACCTACACCTGTAATGTCTACCTGTAATGTCTACCTGTAATGTCTACCTACACCTGTAATGTCTACCATTTCACTGTAATGTCTACCTACACCTGTAATGTCTACCTGTAATGTCTACCTACACCTGTAATGTCTACCTACACCTGTAATGTCTACCTGTAATGTCTACCATTTCACTGTAATGTCTACCTGTAATGTCTACTTACACCTGTAATGTCTACCTGTAATGTCTACCTACACCTGTAATGTCTACCTACACCTGTAATGTCTACCTGTAATGTCTACAATTTCACTGTAATGTCTACCTAAACCTGTAATGTCTACCTGTAATGTCTACCTGTAATGTCTACCATTTCACTGTAATGTCTACCTGTAATGTCTACCTACACCTGTAATGTCTACCTACACCTGTAATGTGTACCATTTCACTGTATTGTCTACTTACACCTGTAATGTCTACCATTTCACTGTAATGTCTACCTACACCTGTAATGTCTACCTACACCTGTAATGTCTACCTGTAATGTCTACCTGCACCTGTAATGTCTACCTACACCTGTAATGTCTACCATTTCACTGTAATGTATACCTCCACCTGTAATGTCTACCTGTAATGTCTACCTGTAATGTCTACCTACACCTGTAATGTCTACCTGTAATGTCTACCATTTCACTGTAATGTCTACCTACATCTGTAATGTCTACCTACACCTGTAATGTCTACCTGTAATGTCTACCTGCACCTGTAATGTCTACCTACACCTGTAATGTCTACCATTTCACTGTAATGTATACCTCCACCTGTAATGTCTACCTGTAATGTCTACCTGTAATGTCTATCTACACCTGTAATGTCTACCTACACCTGTAATGTCTACCTGTAATGTCTACCATTTCACTGTATTGTCTACTTACACCTGTAATGTCTACCAATTCACTGTAATGTCTACCTACACCTGTAATGTCTACCTACACCTGTAATGTCTACCTGTAATGTCTACCTACACCTGTAATGTCTACCTGTAATGTCTACCATTTCACTGTAATGTCTACCTGTAATGTCTACCTACACCTGTAATGTCTCCCTACACCTGTAATGTCTACCTGTAATGTCTACCTACACCTGTAATGTCTACCTGTAATGTCTACCATTTCACTGTAATGTCTACCTGTAATGTCTACCTACACCTGTAATGTCTACCTGTAATGTCTACCATTTCACTGTATACCTGTAATGTCTACCATTTCACTGTATACCTGTAATGTCTACCTACACCTGTAATGTCTACCTGTAATGTCTACCTGTAATGTCAACCTACACCTGTAATGTCTACCTGTAATGTCTACCATTTCACTGTAATGTCTACCTACACCTGTAATGTCTACCTGTAATGTCTACCTACACTTGTAATGTCTACCTGTAATGTCTACCATTTCACTGTAATGTCTACCTACACCTGTAATGTCTACCTGTAATGTCTACCTACACCTGTAATGTCTACCATTTCACTGTAATGTTTACCTACACCTGTAATGTCTACCTGTAATGTCTACCTACACCTGTAATGTCTACCTGTAATGTCTACCTACACCTGTAATGTCTACCTGTAATGTCTACCATTTCACTGTAATGTCTACCTACACCTTTAATGTCTACCTGTAATGTCTACCTACACCTGTAATGTCTACCATTTCACTGTAATGTCTATCTACACCTGTAATGTCTACCTGTAATGTCTACCTACACCTGTAATGTCTACCTACACCTGTAATGTATACCTGTAATGTCTACCATTTCACTGTAATGTCTACCATTTCACTGTAATGTCTACCTACACCTGTAATGTCTACCTGTAATGTCTACCTGTAATGTCTATCTACACCTGTACTGTCTACCTACACATGTAATGTCTACCTGTAATGTCTACCTACACCTGTAATGTCTACCTGTAATGTCTACCCACACCTGTAATGTCTACCTGTAATGTCTACCTACACCTGTAATGTCTACCTGTAATGTCTACCATTTCACTGTAATGTCTACCTACACCTGTAATGTCTACCTGTAATGTCTACCTGTAATGTCTACCTACACCTGTAATGTCTACCTGTAAGGTCTACCATTTCACTGTAATGTCTAACTACACCTGTAATGTCTACCTACACCTGTAATGTCTACCTGTAATGCCTACCATTTCACTGTAATGTCTACCTACACCTGTAATGTCTACCATTTCACAGTAATGTCTACCTACACCTGTAATGTCTACCTACACCTGTAATGTCTACCTACACCTGTAATGTCTACCTGTAATGTCTACCTACACCTGTAATGTCTACCTGTAATGTCTACCATTTCACTGTAATGTCTACCTGTAATGTCTACATACACCTGTAATGTCTACCTATACCTGTAATGTCTACCTACACCTGTAATGTCTACCATTTCACTGTAATGTCTACCTCCACCTGTAATGTCTACCTACACCTGTAATGTCTACCTGTAATGTCTACCGACACCTGTAATGTATACCTGTAATGTCTACGATTTCACTGTAATGTCTACCTGTAATGTCGACCTACACCTGTAATGTCTACCTACACCTGTAATGTCTACCTGTAATGTCTACCATTTCACTGTAATGTCTACCATTTCACTGTAATGTCTACCTACACCTGTAATGTCTACCTGTAATGTCTACCTGTAATGTCTACCTACACCTGTAATGTCTACCTGTAATGTCTACCTACACCTGTAATGTCTACCTGTAATGTCTACCTACACCTGTAATGTCTACCTGTAATGTCTACCTACACCTGTAATGTCTACCTACACCTGTAATGTCTACCATTTCACAGTAATGTCTACCTACACCTGTAATGTCTACCTACACCTGTAATGTCTGCCTACACCTGTAATATCTACCCATTACTGCCTACACCTGTAATGTCTACCATTTCACAGTAATGTCTACCTACACCTGTAATGTCTACCATTTCACTGTAATGTCTACCTACACCTGTAATGTCTACCTGTAATGTCTATCTACACCTGTAATGTCTACCTACACCTGTAATGTCTACCTGTAATGTCTACCATTTCACAGTAATGTCTACCTGTAATGTCTACCTGTAATGTCTACCTACACCTGTAATGTCTACCATTTCACTGTAATGTCTGCCGACACCTGTAATGTCTACCTACACCTCTAATGTCTACCATTTCACTGTAATGTCTACCTACACCTGTAATGTCTACCTACACCTGTATTGTCTACGTGTAATGTCTACCTACACCTGTAATGTCTACCATTTCACTGTAATGTATACCTGTAATGTCTACCTACACCTGTAATGTCTACCTGTAATGTCTACCTGTAATGTCTACCTACACCTGTAATGTCTACCATTTCACTGTAATGTCTACCTACACCTGTAATGTCTACCTGTAATGTCTACCTACACCTGTAATGTCTACCTACACCTGTAATGTCTACCTGTAATGTCTACCATTTCACTGTAATGTCTACCTGTAATGTCTACCTACACCTGTAATGTCTACCTGTAATGTCTACCTACACCTGTAATGTCTACCTACACCTGTAATGTCTACCTGTAATGTCTACAATTTCACTGTAATGTCTACCTAAACCTGTAATGTCTACCTGTAATGTCTACCTACACCTGTAACGTCTACCTACACCTGTAATGTCTACCTGTAATGTCTACCATTTCACTGTAATGTCTACCTGTAATGTCTACCTACACCTGTAATGTCTACCTACACCTGTAATGTCTACCATTTCACTGTATTGTCTACTTACACCTGTAATGTCTACCATTTCACTGTAATGTCTACCTACACCTGTAATGTCTACCTACACCTGTAATGTCTACCTGTAATGTCTACCTGCACCTGTAATGTCTACCTACACCTGTAATGTCTACCATTTCACAGTAATGTCTACCTCCACCTGTAATGTCTACCTACAACAGTAATGTCTGCCTACACCTGTAATGTCTACCCATTACTGCCTACACCTGTAATGTCTACCATTTCACTGTAATGTCTGCCGACACCTGTAATGTCTACCTACACCTCTAATGTCTCCCATTTCACTGTAATGTCTACCTACACCTGTAATGTCTACCTACACCTGTATTGTCTACCTGTAATGTCTACCTGTAATGTCTACCTACACCTGTAATGTCTACCATTTCACTGTAATGTATACCTGTAATGTCTACCTACACCTGTAATGTCTACCTGTAATGTCTACCTGTAATGTCTACCTACACCTGTAATGTCTACCATTTCACTGTAATGTCTACCTACACCTGTAATGTCTACCTGTAATGTCTACCTACACCTGTAATGTCTACCTACACCTGTAATGTCTACCTGTAATGTCTACCATTTCACTGTAATGTCTACCTGTAATGTCTACCTACACCTGTAATGTCTACCTGTAATGTCTACCTACACCTGTAATGTCTACCTACACCTGTAATGTCTACCTGTAATGTCTACAATTTCACTGTAATGTCTACCTAAACCTGTAATGTCTACCTGTAATGTCTACCTACACCTGTAATGTCTACCTACACCTGTAATGTCTACCTGTAATGTCTACCATTTCACTGTAATGTCTACCTGTAATGTCTATCTACACCTGTAATGTGTACCATTTCACTGTATTGTCTACTTACACCTGTAATGTCTACCATTTCACTGTAATGTCTACCTACACCTGTAATGTCTACCTACACCTGTAATGTCTACATGTAATGTCTACCTACACCTGTAATGTCTACCTACACCTGTAATGTCTACCATTTCACTGTAATGTATACCTCCACCTGTAATGTCTACCTGTAATGTCTACCTGTAATGTCTACCTACACCTGTAATGTCTACCTGTAATGTCTACCATTTCACTGTAATGTCTACCTGTAATGTCTATCTACACCTGTAATGTCTACCTACACCTGTAATGTCTACCTGTAATGTCTACCATTTCACTGTATTGTCTACTTACACCTGTAATGTCTACCATTTCACTGTAATGTCTACCTACACCTGTAATGTCTACCTGTAATGTCTACCTACACCTGTAATGTCTACCTGTAATGTCTACCATTTCACTGTAATGTCTACCTGTAATGTCTACCTACACCTGTAATGTCTACCTACACCTGTAATGTCTACCTGTAATGTCTACCATTTCACTGTAATGTCTACCTGTAATTTCTACCTACACCTGTAATGTCTACCTGTAATGTCTACCATTTCACTGTAATGTATACCTGTAATGTCTACCTACACCTGTAATGTCTACCTGTAATGTCTACCTGTAATGTCTACCTGTAATGTCTACCTACACCTGTAATGTCTACCTGTAATGTCTACCATTTCACTGTAATGTCTACCTACACCTGTAATGTCTACGTGTAATGTCTACCTACACTTGTAATGTCTACCTGTAATGTCTACCATTTCACTGTAATGTCTACCTACACCTGTAATGTCTACCTGTAATGTCTACCTACACCTGTAATGTCTACCATTTCACTGTAATGTTTACCTACACCTGTAATGTCTACCTGTAATGTCTACCTACACCTGTAATGTCTACCTGTAATGTCTACCTACACCTGTAATGTCTACCTGTAATGTCTACCATTTCACTGTAATGTCTACCTACACCTTTAATGTCTACCTGTAATGTCTACCTACACCTGTAATGTCTACCATTTCACTGTAATGTCTATCTACACCTGTAATGTCTACCTGTAATGTCTACCTACACCTGTAATGTATACCTACACCTGTAATGTATACCTGTAATGTCTACCATTTCACTGTAATGTCTACCATTTCACTGTAATGTCTACCTACACCTGTAATGTCTATCTGTAATGTCTACCTGTAATGTCTACCTACACCTGTACTGTCTACCTACACATGTAATGTCTACCTGTAATGTCTACCTACACCTGTAATGTCTACCTGTAATGTCTACCCACACCAGTAATGTCTACCTACACCTGTAATGTCTACCTGTAATGTCTACCATTTCACTGTAATGTCTACCTACACCTGTAATGTCTACCTGTAATGTCTAGCTGTAATGTCTACCTACACCTGTAATGTCTACCTGCAATGTCTACCATTTCACTGTAATGTCTACCTGTAATGCCTACATACACCTGTAATGTCTACCTATACCTGTAATGTCTACCTACACCTGTAATGTCTACCATTTCACTGTAATGTCTACCTCCACCTGTAATGTCTACCTACACCTGTAATGTCTACCTGTAATGTCTACCTACACCTGTAATGTCTACCTACACCTGTAATGTATACCTGTAATGTCTACGATGTCACTGTAATGTCTACCTGTAATGTCTACCTACACCTGTAATGTCTACCTACACCTGTAATGTCTACCTGTAATGTCTACCATTTCACTGTAATGTCTACCATTTCACTGTAATGTCTACCTACACCTGTAATGTCTACCTGTAATGTCTACCTGTAATGTCTACCTACACCTGTAATGTCTATCTACACCTGTAATGTCTACCTGTAATGTCTACCTACACCTGTAATGTCTACCTGTAATGTCTACCTACACCTGTAATGTCTACCTGTAATGTCTACCTACACCTGTAATGTCTACCTGTAATGTCTACCATTTCACTGTAATGTCTACATGTAATGTCTAACTACACCTGTAATGTCTACCTTTCCCTGTAATGTCTACCTGTAATGTCTACCTACACCTGTAATGTCTACCTGTAATGTCTACCTGTAATGTCTACCTGTAATGTCTACCTACACCTGTAATGTCTACCTGTAATGTCTACCATTTCACTGTAATGTCTACCTACACCTGTAATGTCTACCTACACCTGTAATGTCTACCTGTAATGTCTACCTACACCTGTAATGTCTACCATTTCACTGTAATGTCTACCTACACCTGTAATGTCTACCTGTAATTTCTACCTACACCTGTAATGTCTACCTACACCTGTAATGTCTACCTACACCTGTAATGTCTACCTGTAATGTTTACCATTTCGCTCTAATGTCTACCTACACCTGTAATGTCTACCTGTAATGTCTACCTACACCTGTAATGTCTACCATTTCACTGTAATGTCTACCTACACCTGTAATGTCTACCTGTAATGTCTATCTACACCTGTAATGTCTACCTACACCTGTAATTTCTACCTGTAATGTCTACCATTTCACAGTAATGTCTACCTGTAATGTCTATCTGTAATGTCTACCTACACCTGTAATGTCTACCATTTCACAGTAATGTCTACCTACACCTGTAATGTCTACCTACACCTGTAATGTCTGCCTACACCTGTAACGTCTGCCCATTACTGCCTACACCTGTAATGTCTACCATTTCACAGTAATGTCTACCTACACCTGCAATGTCTGCCTACACCTGTAATGTCTACCATTTCACTGTAATGTCTGCCGACACCTGCAATGTCTACCTACACCTGTAATGTCTACCATTTCACTGTAATGTCTACCTACACCTGTAATGTCTACCTACACCTGTAATGTCTACCATTTCACTGTAATGTGTACCTGTAATGTCTACCTGTAATGTCTACCTGTAATGTCTACCTACACCTGTAATGTCTACCTGGAATGTCTACCTACACCTGTAATGTCTACCTACACCTGTAATGTCTACCTGTAATGTCTACCATTTCACTGTAATGTCTACCTGTAATGTCTACCTGTAATGTCTACCATTTCACTGTAATGTATACCTGTAATGTCTACCTACACCTGTAATGTCTACCTGTAATGTCTACCTGTAATGTCTACCTACACCTGTAATGTCTACCATTTCACTGTAATGTCTACCTGTAATGTCTACCTACACCTGTAATGTCTACCTACACCTGTAATGTCTACCTGTAATGTCTACCATTTCACTGTAATGTCTACCATTTCACTGTAATGTCTACCTACACCTGTAATGTCTACCTGTAATATCTACCTACACCTGTAATGTCTATCTACACCTGTAATGTCTACCTGTAATGTCTACCTACACCTGTAATGTCTACCTGTAATGTCTACCTACACCTGTAATGTCTACCTGTAATGTCTACAATTTCACTGTAATGTCTACCTAAACCTGTAATGACTAGCTGTAATGTCTACCTGTAATGTCTACCTACACCTGTAATGTCTACCATTTCACTGTAATGTCTACGTACACCTGTAATGTCTACCTACACCTGTAATGTCTACCTGTAATGTCTACCTACACCTGTAATGTCTACCTACACCTGTAATGTCTACCATTTCACTGTAATGTATACCTCCACCTGTAATGTCTACCTGTAATGTCTACCTGTAATGTCTACCTGTAATGTCTACCTACACTTGTAATGTCTACCTGTAATGTCTACCTACACCTGTAATGTCTATCTACACCTGTAATGTCTACCTGTAATGTCTACCTACACCTGTAATGTCTACCTGTAATGTCTACCTACACCTGTAATGTCTACCATTTCACTGTAATGTATACCTGTAATGTCTACCTACACCTGTAATGTCTACCTGTAATGTCTACCATTTCACTGTAATGTCTACCTACACCTGTAATGTCTACCTACACCTGTAATGTCTACCTGTAATGTCTACCTACACCTGTAATGTCTACCATTTCACTGTAATGTCTACCTACACCTGTAATGTCTACCTGTAATGTCTACCTACACCTGTAATGTCTACCTACACCTGTAATGTCTACCTACACCTGTAATGTCTACCTGTAATGTCTACCATTTCGCTCTAATGTCTACCTACACCTGTAATGTCTACCTGTAATGTCTACCTACACCTGTAATGTCTACCATTTCACTGTAATGTCTACCTACACCTGTAATGTCTACCTGTAATGTCTATCTACACCTGTAATGTCTACCTACACCTGTAATGTCTACCTGTAATGTCTACCATTTCACAGTAATGTCTACCTGTAATGTCTATCTGTAATGTCTGCCTACACCTGTAATGTCTGCCCATTACTGCCTACACCTGTAATGTCTACCATTTCACAGTAATGTCTACCTACACCTGCAATGTCTGCCTACACCTGTAATGTCTACCATTTCACTGTAATGTCTGCCGACACCTGCAATGTCTACCTACACCTGTAATGTCTACCATTTCACTGTAATGTCTACCTACACCTGTAATGTCTACCTACACCTGTATTGTCTACCTGTAATGTATACCTACACCTGTAATGTCTACCTACACCTGTAATGTCTACCATTTCACTGTAATGTGTACCTGTAATGTCTACCTGTAATGTCTACCTGTAATGTCTACCTACACCTGTAATGTCTACCTGTAATGTCTACCTACACCTGTAATGTCTACCTACACCTGTAATGTCTACCTGTAATGTCTACCATTTCACTGTAATGTCTACCTGTAATGTCTACCTGTAATGTCTACCATTTCACTGTAATGTATACCTGTAATGTCTACCTACACCTGTAATGTCTACCTGTAATGTCTACCTGTAATGTCTACCTACACCTGTAATGTCTACCATTTCACTGTAATGTCTACCTGTAATGTCTACCTACACCTGTAATGTCTACCTACACCTGTAATGTCTACCTGTAATGTCTACCATTTCACTGTAATGTCTACCATTTCACTGTAATGTCTACCTACACCTGTAATGTCTACCTGTAATGTCTACCTGTAATATCTACCTACACCTGTAATGTCTATCTACACCTGTAATGTCTACCTGTAATGTCTACCTACACCTGTAATGTCTACCTGTAATGTCTACCTACACCTGTAATGTCTACCTGTAATGTCTACCTACACCTGTAATGTCTACCTGTAATGTCTACAATTTCACTGTAATGTCTACCTAAACCTGTAATGACTAGCTGTAATGTCCACCTGTAATGTCTACCTACACCTGTAATGTCTACCTACACCTGTAATGTCTATCTGTAATGTCTACCATTTCACTGTAATGTCTACCTGTAATGTCTACCTACACCTGTAATGTCTACCATTTCACTGTAATGTCTACGTACACCTGTAATGTCTACCTACACCTGTAATGTCTACCTGTAATGTCTACCTACACCTGTAATGTCTACCTACACCTGTAATGTCTACCATTTCACTGTAATGTATACCTCCACCTGTAATGTCTACCTGTAATGTCTACCTGTAATGTCTACCTGTAATGTCTACCTACACTTGTAATGTCTACCTGTAATGTCTACCTACACCTGTAATGTCTATCTACACCTGTAATGTCTACCTGTAATGTCTACCTACACCTGTAATGTCTACCTGTAATGTCTACCTACACCTGTAATGTCTACCATTTCACTGTAATGTCTACCTGTAATGTCTACCTACACCTGTAATGTCTACCTACACCTGTAATGTCTACCATTTCACTGTAATGTATACCTCCACCTGTAATGTCTACCTGTAATGTCTACCATTTCACTGTAATGTCTACCTACACCTGTAATGTCTACCTACACCTGTAATGTCTACCTGTAATGTCTACCTATACCTGTAATGTCTACCATTTCACTTTAATGTCTACCTACACCTGTAATGTCTACCTGTAATGTCTACCATTTCGCTCTAATGTCTACCTACACCTGCAATGTCTACCTGTAATGTCTACCTACACCTGTAATGTCTACCATTTCACTGTAATGTCTACCTACACCTGTAATGTCTACCTGTAATGTCTATCTACACCTGTAATGTCTACCTACACCTGTAATGTCTACCTGTAATGTCTACCATTTCACAGTAATGTCTACCTGTAATGTCTACCTGTAATGTCTACCTACACCTGTAATGTCTACCTGTAATGTCTACCTATACCTGTAATGTCTACCATTTCACTGTAATGTCTACCTACACCTGTAATGTCTACCTGTAATGTCTACCTACACCTGTAATGTCTACCTACACCTGTAATGTCTACCTGTAATGTCTACCATTTCGCTCTAATGTCTACCTACACCTGCAATGTCTACCTGTAATGTCTACCTACACCTGTAATGTCTACCATTTCACTGTAATGTCTACCTACACCTGTAATGTCTACCTGTAATGTCTATCTACACCTGTAATGTCTACCTACACCTGTAATGTCTACCTGTAATGTCTACCATTTCACAGTAATGTCTACCTGTAATGTCTACCTGTAATGTCTACCTACACCTGTAATGTCTACCATTTCACAGTAATGTCTACCTACACCTGTAATGTCTACCTACACCTGTAATGTCTGCCTACACCTGTAATATCTACCCATTACTGCCTACACCTGTAATGTCTACCATTTCACTGTAATGTCTACCTGTAATGTCTACCTAAACCTGTAATGACTAGCTGTAATGTCTACCTGTAATGTCTACCTACACCTGTAATGTCTACCTACACCTGTAATGTCTACCTATAATGTCTACCATTTCACTGTCATGTCTACCTGTAATGTCTACCTACACCTGTAATGTCTACCATTTCACTGTAATGTCTACCTACACCTGTAATGTCTACCTGTAATGTCTACCTACACCTGTAATGTCTACCTACATTTACATTTACATTTAAGTCATTTAGCAGACGCTCTTATCCAGAGCGACTTACAAATTGGTGCATTCACCTTATGACATCCAGTGGGACAGTCACTTAACAATAGTGCATCTAAAACTTAGGGGGGTGGGGTGAGAGGGATTACTTAACCTATCCTAGGTATTCCTTAAAGAGGTGGGGTTTCAGGTGTCTCCGGAAGGTGGTGATTGACTCCGCTGTCCTGGCGTCGTGAGGGAGTTTGTTCCACCATTGGGGGGCCAGGGCAGCGAACAGTTTTGACTGGGCTGAGCGGGAGCTGTACTTCCTCAGTGGTAGGGAGGCGAGCAGGCCAGAGGTGGATGAACGCAGTGCCCTTGTTTGGGTGTAGGGCCTGATCAGAGCCTGGAGGTACTGAGGTGCCGTTCCCCTCACAGCTCCGTAGGCAAGCACCATGGTCTTGTAGCGGATGCGAGCTTCAACTGGAAGCCAGTGGAGAGAACGGAGGAGCGGGGTGACGTGAGAGAACTTGGGAAGGTTGAACACCAGACGGGCTGCGGCGTTCTGGATGAGTTGAAGGGGTTTAATGGCACAGGCAGGGAGCCCAGCCAACAGCGAGTTGCAGTAATCCAGACGGGAGATGACAAGTGCCTGGATTAGGACCTGCGCCGCTTCCTGTGTGAGGCAGGGTCGTACTCTGCGGATGTTGTAGAGCATGAACCTACAGGAACGGGCCACCGCCTTGATGTTAGTTGAGAACGACAGGGTGTTGTCCAGGATCACGCCAAGGTTCTTGGCGCTCTGGGAGGAGGACACAATGGAGTTGTCGACCGTGATGGCGAGATCATGGAACGGGCAGTCCTTCCCCGGGAGGAAGAGCAGCTCCGTCTTGCCGAGGTTCAGCTTGAGGTGGTGATCCGTCATCCACACTGATATGTCTGCCAGACATGCAGAGATGCGATTCGCCACCTGGTCATCAGAAGGGGAAAGGAGAAGATTAATTGTGTGTCGTCTGCATAGCAATGATAAGAGAGACCATGTGAGGTTATGACAGAGCCAAGTGACTTGGTGTATAGCGAGAATAGGAGAGGGCCAAGAACAGAGCCCTGGGGGACACCAGTGGTGAGAGCGCGTGGTGAGGAGACAGATTCTCGCCACGCCACCTGGTAGGAGCGACCTGTCAGGTAGGACGCAATCCAAGCGTGGGCCGCGCCGGAGATGCCCAACTCGGAGAGGGTGGAGAGGAGGATCTGATGGTTCACAGTATCGAAGGCAGCCGATAGATCTAGAAGGATGAGAGCAGAGGAGAGAGAGTTAGCTTTAGCAGTGCGGAGCGCCTCCGTGATATAGAGGAGAGCAGTCTCAGTTGAATGACTAGTCTTGAAACCTGACTGATTTGGATCAAGAAGGTCATTCAGAGAGAGATAGCGGGAGAGCTGGCCAAGGACGGCACGTTCAAGAGTTTTGGAGAGAAAAGAAAGAAGGGATACTGGTCTGTAATTGTTGACATCGGAGGGATCGAGTGTAGGTTTTTTCAGAAGGGGTGCAACTCTCGCTCTCTTGAAGACGGAAGGGACGTAGCCAACGGTCAGGGATGAGTTGATGAGCGAGGTGAGGTAAGGGAGAAGGTCTCCGGAAATGGTCTGGAGAAGAGAGGAGGGGATAGGGTCAAGCGGGCAGGTTGTTGGGCGGCCGGCCGTCACAAGACGCGAGATTTCATCTGGAGAGAGAGGGGAGAAAGAGGTCAGAGCACAGGGTAGGGCAGTGTGAGCAGAACCAGCGGTGTCGTTTGACTTAGCAAACGAGGATCGGATGTCGTCGACCTTCTTTTCAAAATGGTTGACGAAGTCATCTGCAGAGAGGGAGGAGGGGGGAGGGGGCGGAGGATTCAGGAGGGAGGAGAAGGTGGCAAAGAGCTTCCTAGGGTTAGAGGCAGATGCTTGGAATTTAGCGTGGTAGAAAGTGGCTTTAGCAGCAGAGACAGAGGAGGAAAATGTAGAGAGGAGGGAGTGAAAGGATGCCAGGTCCGCAGGGAGGCGAGTTTTCCTCCATTTCCGCTCGGCTGCCCGGAGCCCTGTTCTGTGAGCTCGCAATGAGTCATCGAGCCACGGAGCGGGAGGGGAGGACCGAGCCGGCCTGGAGGATAGGGGACATAGAGAGTCAAGGGATGCAGAGAGGGAGGAGAGGAGGGGTTGAGGAGGCAGAATCAGGAGATAGGTGGGAGAAGGTTTGAGCGGAGGGAAGAGATGATAGGATGGAAGAGGAGAGAGTAGCGGGGGAGAGAGAGCGAAGGTTGGGACGGCGCGATACCATCCGAGTAGGGGCAGTGTGGGAGGTGTTGGATGAGAGCGAGAGGGAAAAGGATACAAGGCAGTGGTCGGAGACTTGGAGGGGAGTTGCAGTGAGGTTAGTGGAAGAACAGCATCTAGTAAAGATGAGGTCGAGCGTATTGCCTGCCTTGTGAGTAGGGGGGAAGGTGAGAGGGTGAGGTCAAAAGAGGAGAGGAGTGGAAAGAAGGAGGCAGAGAGGAAAGAGTCAAAGGTAGACGTGGGGAGGTTAAAGTCGCCCAGAACTGTGAGAGGTGAGCCGTCCTCAGGAAAGGAGCTTATCAAGGCATCAAGCTCATTGATGAACTCTCCGAGGGAACCTGGAGGGCGATAAATGATAAGGATGTTAAGCTTGAAAGGGCTAGTAACTGTGACAGCATGGAATTCAAAGGAGGCGATAGACAGATGGGTAAGGGGAGAAAGAGAGAATGACCACTTGGGAGAGATGAGGATCCCGGTGCCACCACCCCGCTGACCAGATGCTCTCGGGGTGTGCGAGAACACGTGGGCGGACGAAGAGAGAACAGTAGGAGTAGCAGTGTTGTCTGTGGTGATCCATGTTTCCGTCAGTGCCAAGAAGTCGAGGGACTGGAGGGAGGCATAGGCTGAGATGAACTCTGCCTTGTTGACCGCAGATTGGCAGTTCCAGAGGCTACCGGAGACCTGGAACTCCACGTGGGTCGTGCGCGCTGGGACCACCAGAGTAGGGTGGCCGCGGCCACGCGGTGAGGAGCGTTTGTATGGTCTGTGCAGAGAGGAGAGAACAGGGATAAACAGACACATAGTTGACAGGCTACAGAAGAGGCTACGCTAATGCAAAGGAGATTGGAATGACAAGTGGACTACACGTCTCGAATGTTCAGAAAGTTAAGCTACGTAGCAAGAATCTTATTGACTAAAATGATTAAAATGATACAGTACTGCTGAAGTAGGCCAGCTGGCAGTGGGTGCGTTGTTGACACTACACTAATCAAGTCATTCCGTTGAGTGTAATAGTTTCTGCAGTGTTGCTATTCGGGGCTAGCAGGCTAGCTAGCAGTGTTGTTTACGTTACGTTGCGTTAAAAGAACGACAATAGATGGCTAGCGAACCTAGAAAATCGCTCTAGACTACACAATTATCTTTGATACAAAGACGGCTATGTAGCTAGCTAAGTAGCTAGCTGCGATCAAACAAATCAAACCGTTGTACTGTAATGAAATGAAGTGAAAATGTGATACAACCTGTGAATGCGACCGGGTAGTTGAGTTCTATACAGAAGACGTTGGCTAGCGTTGGCTAGCTGTTGGCTAGCTAGCAGAGTCACCTACGTTAAGGACGACAAATAGCTGGCTAGCTAACCTCGGTAAATTAAGATAATCACTCTAAGACTACACACTCTAAACCTAAACAACACAATTATCTTGGATACGATGATACGATGATACGAAGACAGCAAAGACAGCTATGTAGGTAGCTAACACTAAACTAATCAAGACGTTCAGTTGAGTGTAAAAGTTTCTCAGTGCAGCTAATCAGTGGACGTTAGCTAGCTGGCTAGTGAAGACTACGTTAGGACGGCGAAATACGATAATTACGCAATTATCTTTGATACAAAGACGGCTATGTAGCTAGCTGAGAAGAAATTGCTAAGATAAGACAAATCAAACCGTTGTGATATAATGAAATATATAATGAAATATAATGAAATATAATGAAAAAGTTATACTACCCGTTGGAGCGACGTGCAGATGCGACCACTCGCTCCAACCGGAACCGGAACATTACCTACACCTGTAATGTCTACCATTTCACTGTAATGTATACCTCCACCTGTAATGTCTACCTGTAATGTCTACCTACACTTGTAATGTCTACCTGTAATGTCTACCTACACCTGTAATGTCTATCTACACCTGTAATGTCTACCTGTAATGTCTACCTACACCTGTAATGTCTACCTGTAATGTCTACCTACACCTGTAATGTCTACCATTTCACTGTAATGTCTACCTGTAATGTCTACCTACACCTGTAATGTCTACCTACACCTGTAATGTCTACCATTTCACTGTAATGTATACCTCCACCTGTAATGTCTACCTGTAATGTCTACCATTTCACTGTAATGTCTACCTACACCTGTAATGTCTACCTACACCTGTAATGTCTACCTGTCATGTCTACCTACACCTGTAATGTCTACCATTTCACTGTAATGTCTACCTACACCTGTAATGTCTACCTGTAATGTCTACCTACACCTGTAATGTCTACCATTTCACTGTAATGTCTACCTGTAATGTCTACCTACACCTGTAATGTCTACCTACACCTGTAATGTCTACCATTTCACTGTAATGTATACCTCCACCTGTAATGTCTACCTGTAATGTCTACCATTTCACTGTAATGTCTACCTACACCTGTAATGTCTACCTACACCTGTAATGTCTACCTGTAATGTCTACCTACACCTGTAATGTCTACCATTTCACTGTAATGTCTACCTACACCTGTAATGTCTACCTGTAATGTCAACCTACACCTGTAATGTCTACCTGTAATGTCTACCATTTCGCTCTAATGTCTACCTACACCTGTAATGTCTACCTGTAATGTCTACCTACACCTGTAATGTCTACCATTTCACTGTAATGTCTACCTACACCTGTAATGTCTACCTGTAATGTCTACCTACACCTGTAATGTCTACCTACACCTGTAATGTCTACCTGTAATGTCTACCTACACCTGTAATGTCTACCATTTCACTGTAATGTCTACCTACACCTGTAATGTCTACCTGTAATGTCTACCTACACCTGTAATGTCTACCATTTCACTGTAATGTCTACCTGTAATGTCTACCTACACCTGTAATGTCTACCTACACCTGTAATGTCTACCATTTCACTGTAATGTATACCTCCACCTGTAATGTCTACCTGTAATGTCTACCATTTCACTGTAATGTCTACCTACACCTGTAATGTCTACCTACACCTGTAATGTCTACCTATAATGTCTACCATTTCACTGTCATGTCTACCTGTAATGTCTACCTACACCTGTAATGTCTACCATTTCACTGTAATGTCTACCTACACCTGTAATGTCTACCTGTAATGTCTACCTACACCTGTAATGTCTACCTACACCTGTAATGTCTACCATTTCACTGTAATGTATACCTCCACCTGTAATGTCTACCTGTAATGTCTACCTACACTTGTAATGTCTACCTGTAATGTCTACCTACACCTGTAATGTCTATCTACACCTGTAATGTCTACCTGTAATGTCTACCTACACCTGTAATGTCTACCTGTAATGTCTACCTACACCTGTAATGTCTACCATTTCACTGTAATGTCTACCTGTAATGTCTACCTACACTTGTAATGTCTACCTGTAATGTCTACCTACACCTGTAATGTCTATCTACACCTGTAATGTCTACCTGTAATGTCTACCTACACCTGTAATGTCTACCTGTAATGTCTACCTACACCTGTAATGTCTACCATTTCACTGTAATGTCTACCTGTAATGTCTACCTACACCTGTAATGTCTACCTACACCTGTAATGTCTACCATTTCACTGTAATGTATACCTCCACCTGTAATGTCTACCTGTAATGTCTACCATTTCACTGTAATGTCTACCTACACCTGTAATGTCTACCTACACCTGTAATGTCTACCTGTAATGTCTACCTACACCTGTAATGTCTACCATTTCACTGTAATGTCTACCTACACCTGTAATGTCTACCTGTAATGTCTACCTACACCTGTAATGTCTACCATTTCACTGTAATGTCTACCTGTAATGTCTACCTACACCTGTAATGTCTACCTACACCTGTAATGTCTACCATTTCACTGTAATGTATACCTCCACCTGTAATGTCTACCTGTAATGTCTACCATTTCACTGTAATGTCTACCTACACCTGTAATGTCTACCTACACCTGTAATGTCTACCTGTAATGTCTACCTACACCTGTAATGTCTACCATTTCACTGTAATGTCTACCTACACCTGTAATGTCTACCTGTAATGTCAACCTACACCTGTAATGTCTACCTGTAATGTCTACCATTTCGCTCTAATGTCTACCTACACCTGTAATGTCTACCTGTAATGTCTACCTACACCTGTAATGTCTACCATTTCACTGTAATGTCTACCTACACCTGTAATGTCTACCTGTAATGTCTACCTACACCTGTAATGTCTACCTACACCTGTAATGTCTACCTGTAATGTCTACCTACACCTGTAATGTCTACCATTTCACTGTAATGTCTACCTACACCTGTAATGTCTACCTGTAATGTCTACCTACACCTGTAATGTCTACCATTTCACTGTAATGTCTACCTGTAATGTCTACCTACACCTGTAATGTCTACCTACACCTGTAATGTCTACCATTTCACTGTAATGTATATCTCCACCTGTAATGTCTACCTGTAATGTCTACCATTTCACTGTAATGTCTACCTACACCTGTAATGTCTACCTACACCTGTAATGTCTACCTATAATGTCTACCATTTCACTGTCATGTCTACCTGTAATGTCTACCTACACCTGTAATGTCTACCATTTCACTGTAATGTCTACCTACACCTGTAATGTCTACCTGTAATGTCTACCTACACCTGTAATGTCTACCTACACCTGTAATGTCTACCATTTCACTGTAATGTATACCTCCACCTGTAATGTCTACCTGTAATGTCTACCTACACTTGTAATGTCTACCTGTAATGTCTACCTACACCTGTAATGTCTATCTACACCTGTAATGTCTACCTGTAATGTCTACCTACACCTGTAATGTCTACCTGTAATGTCTACCTACACCTGTAATGTCTACCATTTCACTGTAATGTCTACCTGTAATGTCTACCTACACCTGTAATGTCTACCTGTAATGTCTACCATTTCACTGTAATGTCTACCTACACCTGTAATGTCTACCTACACCTGTAATGTCTACCTGTAATGTCTACCTACACCTGTAATGTCTACCATTTCACTGTAATGTCTACCTACACCTGTAATGTCTACCTGTAATGTCAACCTACACCTGTAATGTCTACCTGTAATGTCTACCATTTCGCTCTAATGTCTACCTACACCTGTAATGTCTACCTGTAATGTCTACCTACACCTGTAATGTCTACCATTTCACTGTAATGTCTACCTACACCTGTAATGTCTACCTGTAATGTCTACCTACACCTGTAATGTCTACCTACACCTGTAATGTCTACCTGTAATGTCTACCTACACCTGTAATGTCTACCATTTCACTGTAATGTCTACCTACACCTGTAATGTCTACCTGTAATGTCTACCTACACCTGTAATGTCTACCATTTCACTGTAATGTCTACCTGTAATGTCTACCTACACCTGTAATGTCTACCTACACCTGTAATGTCTACCATTTCACTGTAATGTATACCTCCACCTGTAATGTCTACCTGTAATGTCTACCATTTCACTGTAATGTCTACCTACACCTGTAATGTCTACCTACACCTGTAATGTCTACCTATAATGTCTACCATTTCACTGTCATGTCTACCTGTAATGTCTACCTACACCTGTAATGTCTACCATTTCACTGTAATGTCTACCTACACCTGTAATGTCTACCTGTAATGTCTACCTACACCTGTAATGTCTACCTACACCTGTAATGTCTACCATTTCACTGTAATGTATACCTCCACCTGTAATGTCTACCTGTAATGTCTACCTACACTTGTAATGTCTACCTGTAATGTCTACCTACACCTGTAATGTCTATCTACACCTGTAATGTCTACCTGTAATGTCTACCTACACCTGTAATGTCTACCTGTAATGTCTACCTACACCTGTAATGTCTACCATTTCACTGTAATGTCTACCTGTAATGTCTACCTACACTTGTAATGTCTACCTGTAATGTCTACCTACACCTGTAATGTCTATCTACACCTGTAATGTCTACCTGTAATGTCTACCTACACCTGTAATGTCTACCTGTAATGTCTACCTACACCTGTAATGTCTACCATTTCACTGTAATGTCTACCTGTAATGTCTACCTACACCTGTAATGTCTACCTACACCTGTAATGTCTACCATTTCACTGTAATGTATACCTCCACCTGTAATGTCTACCTGTAATGTCTACCATTTCACTGTAATGTCTACCTACACCTGTAATGTCTACCTACACCTGTAATGTCTACCTGTAATGTCTACCTACACCTGTAATGTCTACCATTTCACTGTAATGTCTACCTACACCTGTAATGTCTACCTGTAATGTCTACCTACACCTGTAATGTCTACCATTTCACTGTAATGTCTACCTGTAATGTCTACCTACACCTGTAATGTCTACCTACACCTGTAATGTCTACCATTTCACTGTAATGTATACCTCCACCTGTAATGTCTACCTGTAATGTCTACCATTTCACTGTAATGTCTACCTACACCTGTAATGTCTACCTACACCTGTAATATCTACCTGTAATGTCTACCTACACCTGTAATGTCTACCATTTCACTGTAATGTCTACCTACACCTGTAATGTCTACCTGTAATGTCAACCTACACCTGTAATGTCTACCTGTAATGTCTACCATTTCGCTCTAATGTCTACCTACACCTGTAATGTCTACCTGTAATGTCTACCTACACCTGTAATGTCTACCATTTCACTGTAATGTCTACCTACACCTGTAATGTCTACCTGTAATGTCTACCTACACCTGTAATGTCTACCTACACCTGTAATGTCTACCTGTAATGTCTACCTACACCTGTAATGTCTACCATTTCACTGTAATGTCTACCTACACCTGTAATGTCTACCTGTAATGTCTACCTACACCTGTAATGTCTACCATTTCACTGTAATGTCTACCTGTAATGTCTACCTACACCTGTAATGTCTACCTACACCTGTAATGTCTACCATTTCACTGTAATGTATATCTCCACCTGTAATGTCTACCTGTAATGTCTACCATTTCACTGTAATGTCTACCTACACCTGTAATGTCTACCTACACCTGTAATGTCTACCTATAATGTCTACCATTTCACTGTCATGTCTACCTGTAATGTCTACCTACACCTGTAATGTCTACCATTTCACTGTAATGTCTACCTACACCTGTAATGTCTACCTGTAATGTCTACCTACACCTGTAATGTCTACCTACACCTGTAATGTCTACCATTTCACTGTAATGTATACCTCCACCTGTAATGTCTACCTGTAATGTCTACCTACACTTGTAATGTCTACCTGTAATGTCTACCTACACCTGTAATGTCTATCTACACCTGTAATGTCTACCTGTAATGTCTACCTACACCTGTAATGTCTACCTGTAATGTCTACCTACACCTGTAATGTCTACCATTTCACTGTAATGTCTACCTGTAATGTCTACCTACACCTGTAATGTCTACCTACACCTGTAATGTCTACCATTTCACTGTAATGTATACCTCCACCTGTAATGTCTACCTGTAATGTCTACCATTTCACTGTAATGTCTACCTACACCTGTAATGTCTACCTGTAATGTCTACCATTTCGCTCTAATGTCTACCTACACCTGTAATGTCTACCTGTAATGTCTACCTACACCTGTAATGTCTACCATTTCACTGTAATGTCTACCTACACCTGTAATGTCTACCTGTAATGTCTACCTACACCTGTAATGTCTACCTACACCTGTAATGTCTACCTGTAATGTCTACCTACACCTGTAATGTCTACCATTTCACTGTAATGTCTACCTACACCTGTAATGTCTACCTGTAATGTCTACCTACACCTGTAATGTCTACCATTTCGCTCTAATGTCTACCTACACCTGTAATGTCTACCTGTAATGTCTACCTACACCTGTAATGTCTACCATTTCACTGTAATGTCTACCTACACCTGTAATGTCTACCTGTAATGTCTACCTACACCTGTAATGTCTACCTACACCTGTAATGTCTACCATTTCACTGTAATGTATACCTCCACCTGTAATGTCTACCTGTAATGTCTACCATTTCACTGTAATGTCTACCTACACCTGTAATGTCTACCTACACCTGTAATGTCTACCTATAATGTCTACCATTTCACTGTCATGTCTACCTGTAATGTCTACCTACACCTGTAATGTCTACCATTTCACTGTAATGTCTACCTACACCTGTAATGTCTACCTGTAATGTCTACCTACACCTGTAATGTCTACCTACACCTGTAATGTCTACCATTTCACTGTAATGTATACCTCCACCTGTAATGTCTACCTGTAATGTCTACCTACACTTGTAATGTCTACCTGTAATGTCTACCTACACCTGTAATGTCTATCTACACCTGTAATGTCTACCTGTAATGTCTACCTACACATGTAATGTCTACCTGTAATGTCTACCTACACCTGTAATGTCTACCATTTCACTGTAATGTCTACCTGTAATGTCTACCTACACCTGTAATGTCTACCTACACCTGTAATGTCTACCATTTCACTGTAATGTATACCTCCACCTGTAATGTCTACCTGTAATGTCTACCATTTCACTGTAATGTCTACCTACACCTGTAATGTCTACCTACACCTGTAATGTCTACCTGTAATGTCTACCTACACCTGTAATGTCTACCATTTCACTGTAATGTCTACCTACACCTGTAATGTCTACCTGTAATGTCTACCTACACCTGTAATGTCTACCATTTCACTGTAATGTCTACCTGTAATGTCTACCTACACCTGTAATGTCTACCTACACCTGTAATGTCTACCATTTCACTGTAATGTATACCTCCACCTGTAATGTCTACCTGTAATGTCTACCATTTCACTGTAATGTCTACCTACACCTGTAATGTCTACCTACACCTGTAATGTCTACCTGTAATGTCTACCTACACCTGTAATGTCTACCATTTCACTGTAATGTCTACCTACACCTGTAATGTCTACCTGTAATGTCAACCTACACCTGTAATGTCTACCTGTAATGTCTACCATTTCGCTCTAATGTCTACCTACACCTGTAATGTCTACCTGTAATGTCTACCTACACCTGTAATGTCTACCATTTCACTGTAATGTCTACCTACACATGTAATGTCTACCTGTAATGTCTACCTACACCTGTAATGTCTACCTACACCTGTAATGTCTACCTGTAATGTCTACCTACACCTGTAATGTCTACCATTTCACTGTAATGTCTACCTACACCTGTAATGTCTACCTAATGTCTACCTACACCTGTAATGTCTACCATTTCACTGTAATGTCTACCTGTAATGTCTACCTACACCTGTAATGTCTACCTACACCTGTAATGTCTACCATTTCACTGTAATGTATACCTCCACCTGTAATGTCTACCTGTAATGTCTACCATTTCACTGTAATGTCTACCTACACCTGTAATGTCTACCTACACCTGTAATGTCTACCTGTAATGTCTACCTACACCTGTAATGTCTACCATTTCACTGTAATGTCTACCTACACCTGTAATGTCTACCTGTAATGTCAACCTACACCTGTAATGTCTACCTGTAATGTCTACCATTTCGCTCTAATGTCTACCTACACCTGTAATGTCTACCTGTAATGTCTACCTACACCTGTAATGTCTACCATTTCACTGTAATGTCTACCTACACCTGTAATGTCTACCTGTAATGTCTATCTACACCTGTAATGTCTACCTACACCTGTAATGTCTACCTGTAATGTCTACCATTTCACAGTAATGTCTACCTGTAATGTCTACCTGTAATGTCTACCTACACCTGTAATGTCTACCATTTCACAGTAATGTCTACCTACACCTGTAATGTCTACCTACACCTGTAATGTCTGCCTACACCTGTAATATCTACCCATTACTGCCTACACCTGTAATGTCTACCATTTCACAGTAATGTCTACCTACACCTGCAATGTCTGCCTACACCTGTAATGTCTACCATTTCACTGTAATGTCTGCCGACACCTGTAATGTCTACATACACCTGTAATGTCTACCATTTCACTGTAATGTCTACCACACCTGTAATGTCTACCTACACCTGTATTGTCTACCTGTAATGTCTACCATTTCACTGTAATGTCTACCTACACCTGTAATGTCTACCTGTAATGTCTACCTACACCTGTAATGTCTACCTACACCTGTAATGTCTACCTGTAATGTCTACCATTTCACTGTAATGTCTACCTGTAATGTCTACCTACACCTGTAATGTCTACCTGTAATGTCTACCTACACCTGTAATGTCTACCTACACCTGTAATGTCTACCTGTAATGTCTACAATTTCACTGTAATGTCTACCTACACCTGTAATGTCTACCTACACCTGTAATGTCTGCCTACACCTGTAATGTCTGCCCATTACTGCCTACACCTGTAATGTCTACCATTTCACAGTAATGTCTACCTACACCTGCAATGTCTGCCTACACCTGTAATGTCTACCATTTCACTGTAATGTCTGCCGACACCTGTAATGTCTACCTACACCTGTAATGTCTACCATTTCACTGTAATGTCTACCTACACCTGTAATGTCTACCTACACCTGTATTGTCTACCTGTAATGTATACCTACACCTGTAATGTCTACCTACACCTGTAATGTCTACCATTTCACTGTAATGTGTACATGTAATGTCTACCTGTAATGTCTACCTGTAATGTCTACCTACACCTGTAATGTCTACCTGTAATGTCTACCTACACCTGTAATGTCTACCTACACCTGTAATGTCTACCTGTAATGTCTACCTACACCTGTAATGTCTACCTACACCTGTAATGTCTACCTGTAATGTCTACCATTTCACTGTAATGTCTACCTGTAATATCTACCTGTAATGTCTACCATTTCACTGTAATGTATACCTGTAATGTCTACCTACACCTGTAATGTCTACCTGTAATGTCTACCTGTAATGTCTACCTACACCTGTAATGTCTACCATTTCACTGTAATGTCTACCTGTAATGTCTACCTACACCTGTAATGTCTACCTACACCTGTAATGTCTACCTGTAATGTCTACCATTTCACTGTAATGTCTACCATTTCACTGTAATGTCTACCTGTAATGTCTACCTACACGTGTAATGTCTATCTACACCTGTAATGTCATTACCTACACCTGTAATGTCTACCTGTAATGTCTACCTACACCTGTAATGTCTACCTGTAATGTCTACCTACACCTGTAATGTCTACCTGTAATGTCTACAATTTCACTGTAATGTCTACCTAAACCTGTAATGACTAGCTGTAATGTCTACCTGTAATGTCTACCTACACCTGTAATGTCTACCTACACCTGTAATGTCTACCTGTAATGTCTACCATTTCACTGTAATGTCTACCTGTAATGTCTACCTACACCTGTAATGTCTACCATTTCATTGTAATGTCTACCTACACCTGTAATGTCTACCTACACCTGTAATGTCTACCTGTAATGTCTACCTACACCTGTAATGTCTACCTACACCTGTAATGTCTACCATTTCACTGTAATGTATACCACCACCTGTAATGTCTACCTGTAATGTCTACCTGTAATGTCTACCTGTAATGTCTACCTACACTTGTAATGTCTACCTGTAATGTCTACCTACACCTGTAATGTCTACCTGTAATGTCTACCTACACCTGTAATGTCTACCTACACCTGTAATGTCTACCATTTCACTGTAATGTATACCTCCACCTGTAATGTCTACCTGTAATGTCTACCATTTCACTGTAATGTCTACCTACACCTGTAATGTCTACCTACACCTGTAATGTCTACCTATAATGTCTACCATTTCACTGTCATGTCTACCTGTAATGTCTACCTACACCTGTAATGTCTACCATTTCACTGTAATGTCTACCTACACCTGTAATGTCTACCTGTAATGTCTACCTACACCTGTAATGTCTACCTACACCTGTAATGTCTACCATTTCACTGTAATGTATACCTCACCTGTAATGTCTACCTGTAATGTCTACCTACACTTGTAATGTCTACCTGTAATGTCTACCTACACCTGTAATGTCTATCTACACCTGTAATGTCTACCTGTAATGTCTACCTACACATGTAATGTCTACCTGTAATGTCTACCTACACCTGTAATGTCTACCATTTCACTGTAATGTCTACCTGTAATGTCTACCTACACCTGTAATGTCTACCTACACCTGTAATGTCTACCATTTCACTGTAATGTATACCTCCACCTGTAATGTCTACCTGTAATGTCTACCATTTCACTGTAATGTCTACCTACACCTGTAATGTCTACCTACACCTGTAATGTCTACCTGTAATGTCTACCTACACCTGTAATGTCTACCATTTCACTGTAATGTCTACCTACACCTGTAATGTCTACCTGTAATGTCTACCTACACCTGTAATGTCTACCATTTCACTGTAATGTCTACCTGTAATGTCTACCTACACCTGTAATGTCTACCTACACCTGTAATGTCTACCATTTCACTGTAATGTATACCTCCACCTGTAATGTCTACCTGTAATGTCTACCATTTCACTGTAATGTCTACCTACACCTGTAATGTCTACCTACACCTGTAATGTCTACCTGTAATGTCTACCTACACCTGTAATGTCTACCATTTCACTGTAATGTCTACCTACACCTGTAATGTCTACCTGTAATGTCAACCTACACCTGTAATGTCTACCTGTAATGTCTACCATTTCGCTCTAATGTCTACCTACACCTGTAATGTCTACCTGTAATGTCTACCTACACCTGTAATGTCTACCATTTCACTGTAATGTCTACCTACACCTGTAATGTCTACCTGTAATGTCTACCATTTCACTGTAATGTCTACCTACACCTGTAATGTCTACCTGTAATGTCAACCTACACCTGTAATGTCTACCTGTAATGTCTACCATTTCGCTCTAATGTCTACCTACACCTGTAATGTCTACCTGTAATGTCTACCTACACCTGTAATGTCTACCATTTCACTGTAATGTCTACCTACACCTGTAATGTCACCTGTAATGTCTACCTACACCTGTAATGTCTACCTACACCTGTAATGTCTACCTGTAATGTCTACCTACACCTGTAATGTCTACCATTTCACTGTAATGTCTACCTACACCTGTAATGTCTACCTGTAATGTCTACCTACACCTGTAATGTCTACCATTTCACTGTAATGTCTACCTGTAATGTCTACCTACACCTGTAATGTCTACCTGTAATGTCTACCATTTCACTGTAATGTATACCTCCACCTGTAATGTCTACCTGTAATGTCTACCATTTCACTGTAATGTCTACCTACACCTGTAATGTCTACCTACACCTGTAATGTCTACCTGTAATGTCTACCTACACCTGTAATGTCTACCATTTCACTGTAATGTCTACCTACACCTGTAATGTCTACCTGTAATGTCAACCTACACCTGTAATGTCTACCTGTAATGTCTACCATTTCGCTCTAATGTCTACCTACACCTGTAATGTCTACCTGTAATGTCTACCTACACCTGTAATGTCTACCATTTCACTGTAATGTCTACCTACACCTGTAATGTCTACCTGTAATGTCTATCTACACCTGTAATGTCTACCTACACCTGTAATGTCTACCTGTAATGTCTACCATTTCACAGTAATGTCTACCTGTAATGTCTACCTGTAATGTCTACCTACACCTGTAATGTCTACCATTTCACAGTAATGTCTACCTACACCTGTAATGTCTACCTACACCTGTAATGTCTGCCTACACCTGTAATATCTACCCATTACTGCCTACACCTGTAATGTCTACCATTTCACAGTAATGTCTACCTACACCTGCAATGTCTGCCTACACCTGTAATGTCTACCATTTCACTGTAATGTCTGCCGACACCTGTAATGTCTACATACACCTGTAATGTCTACCATTTCACTGTAATGTCTACCTACACCTGTAATGTCTACCTACACCTGTATTGTCTACCTGTAATGTCTACCATTTCACTGTAATGTCTACCTACACCTGTAATGTCTACCTGTAATGTCTACCTACACCTGTAATGTCTACCTACACCTGTAATGTCTACCTGTAATGTCTACCATTTCACTGTAATGTCTACCTGTAATGTCTACCTACACCTGTAATGTCTACCTGTAATGTCTACCTACACCTGTAATGTCTACCTACACCTGTAATGTCTACCTGTAATGTCTACCACTGTAATGTCTACCTACACCTGTAATGTCTACCTACACCTGTAATGTCTGCCTACACCTGTAATGTCTGCCCATTACTGCCTACACCTGTAATGTCTACCATTTCACAGTAATGTCTACCTACACCTGCAATGTCTGCCTACACCTGTAATGTCTACCATTTCACTGTAATGTCTACACCTGTAATGTCTACCTACACCTGTAATGTCTACCATTTCACTGTAATGTCTACCTACACCTGTAATGTCTACCTACACCTGTATTGTCTACCTGTAATGTATACCTACACCTGTAATGTCTACCTACACCTGTAATGTCTACCATTTCACTGTAATGTGTACATGTAATGTCTACCTGTAATGTCTACCTGTAATGTCTACCTATGTAATGTCTACCTGTAATGTCTACCTACACCTGTAATGTCTACCTACACCTGTAATGTCTACCTGTAATGTCTACCTACACCTGTAATGTCTACCTACACCTGTAATGTCTACCTGTAATGTCTACCATTTCACTGTAATGTCTACCTGTAATATCTACCTGTAATGTCTACCATTTCACTGTAATGTATACCTGTAATGTCTACCTACACCTGTAATGTCTACCTGTAATGTCTACCTGTAATGTCTACCTACACCTGTAATGTCTACCATTTCACTGTAATGTCTACCTGTAATGTCTACCTACACCTGTAATGTCTACCTACACCTGTAATGTCTACCTGTAATGTCTACCATTTCACTGTAATGTCTACCATTTCACTGTAATGTCTACCTACACCTGTAATGTCTACCTGTAATGTCTACCTGTAATGTCTACCTGTAATGTCTACTACACCTGTAATGTCTTACCTACACCTGTAATGTCTACCTGTAATGTCTACCTACACCTGTAATGTCTACCTGTAATGTCTACCTACACCTGTAATGTCTACCTGTAATGTCTACAATTTCACTGTAATGTCTACCTAAACCTGTAATGACTAGCTGTAATGTCTACCTGTAATGTCTACCTACACCTGTAATGTCTACCTACACCTGTAATGTCTACCTGTAATGTCTACCATTTCACTGTAATGTCTACCTGTAATGTCTACCTACACCTGTAATGTCTACCATTTCACTGTAATGTCTACCTACACCTGTAATGTCTACCTACACCTGTAATGTCTACCTGTAATGTCTACCTACACCTGTAATGTCTACCTACACCTGTAATGTCTACCATTTCACTGTAATGTATACCACCACCTGTAATGTCTACCTGTAATGTCTACCTGTAATGTCTACCTGTAATGTCTACCTACACTTGTAATGTCTACCTGTAATGTCTACCTACACCTGTAATGTCTATCTACACCTGTAATGTCTACCTGTAATGTCTACCTACACCTGTAATGTCTACCTGTAATGTCTACCTACACCTGTAATGTCTACCTGTAATGTCTACCATTTCACTGTAATGTCTACCTACACCTGTAATGTCTACCTACACCTGTAATGTCTACCTGTAATGTCTACCTACACCTGTAATGTCTACCATTTCACTGTAATGTCTACCTACACCTGTAATGTCTACCTGTAATGTCAACCTACACCTGTAATGTCTACCTGTAATGTCTACCATTTCGCTCTAATGTCTACCTACACCTGTAATGTCTACCTGTAATGTCTACCTACACCTGTAATGTCTACCATTTCACTGTAATGTCTACCTACACCTGTAATGTCTACCTGTAATGTCTATCTACACCTGTAATGTCTACCTACACCTGTAATGTCTACCTGTAATGTCTACCATTTCACAGTAATGTCTACCTGTAATGTCTACCTGTAATGTCTACCTACACCTGTAATGTCTACCATTTCACAGTAATGTCTACCTACACCTGTAATGTCTACCTACACCTGTAATGTCTGCCTACACCTGTAATATCTACCCATTACTGCCTACACCTGTAATGTCTACCATTTCACAGTAATGTCTACCTACACCTGCAATGTCTGCCTACACCTGTAATGTCTACCATTTCACTGTAATGTCTGCCGACACCTGTAATGTCTACATACACCTGTAATGTCTACCATTTCACTGTAATGTCTACCTACACCTGTAATGTCTACCTACACCTGTATTGTCTACCTGTAATGTCTACCATTTCACTGTAATGTCTACCTACACCTGTAATGTCTACCTGTAATGTCTACCTACACCTGTAATGTCTACCTACACCTGTAATGTCTACCTGTAATGTCTACCATTTCACTGTAATGTCTACCTGTAATGTCTACCTACACCTGTAATGTCTACCTGTAATGTCTACCTACACCTGTAATGTCTACCTACACCTGTAATGTCTACCTGTAATGTCTACAATTTCACTGTAATGTCTACCTACACCTGTAATGTCTACCTACACCTGTAATGTCTGCCTACACCTGTAATGTCTGCCCATTACTGCCTACACCTGTAATGTCTACCATTTCACAGTAATGTCTACCTACACCTGCAATGTCTGCCTACACCTGTAATGTCTACCATTTCACTGTAATGTCTGCCGACACCTGTAATGTCTACCTACACCTGTAATGTCTACCATTTCACTGTAATGTCTACCTACACCTGTAATGTCTACCTACACCTGTATTGTCTACCTGTAATGTATACCTACACCTGTAATGTCTACCTACACCTGTAATGTCTACCATTTCACTGTAATGTGTACATGTAATGTCTACCTGTAATGTCTACCTGTAATGTCTACCTACACCTGTAATGTCTACCTGTAATGTCTACCTACACCTGTAATGTCTACCTACACCTGTAATGTCTACCTGTAATGTCTACCTACACCTGTAATGTCTACCTACACCTGTAATGTCTACCTGTAATGTCTACCATTTCACTGTAATGTCTACCTGTAATATCTACCTGTAATGTCTACCATTTCACTGTAATGTATACCTGTAATGTCTACCTACACCTGTAATGTCTACCTGTAATGTCTACCTGTAATGTCTACCTACACCTGTAATGTCTACCATTTCACTGTAATGTCTACCTGTAATGTCTACCTACACCTGTAATGTCTACCTACACCTGTAATGTCTACCTGTAATGTCTACCATTTCACTGTAATGTCTACCATTTCACTGTAATGTCTACCTACACCTGTAATGTCTACCTGTAATGTCTACCTGTAATGTCTACCTACACGTGTAATGTCTATCTACACCTGTAATGTCATTACCTACACCTGTAATGTCTACCTGTAATGTCTACCTACACCTGTAATGTCTACCTGTAATGTCTACCTACACCTGTAATGTCTACCTGTAATGTCTACAATTTCACTGTAATGTCTACCTAAACCTGTAATGACTAGCTGTAATGTCTACCTGTAATGTCTACCTACACCTGTAATGTCTACCTACACCTGTAATGTCTACCTGTAATGTCTACCATTTCACTGTAATGTCTACCTGTAATGTCTACCTACACCTGTAATGTCTACCATTTCATTGTAATGTCTACCTACACCTGTAATGTCTACCTACACCTGTAATGTCTACCTGTAATGTCTACCTACACCTGTAATGTCTACCTACACCTGTAATGTCTACCATTTCACTGTAATGTATACCACCACCTGTAATGTCTACCTGTAATGTCTACCTGTAATGTCTACCTGTAATGTCTACCTACACTTGTAATGTCTACCTGTAATGTCTACCTACACCTGTAATGTCTATCTACACCTGTAATGTCTACCTGTAATGTCTACCTACACCTGTAATGTCTACCTGTAATGTCTACCTACACCTGTAATGTCTACCTGTAATGTCTACCTACACCTGTAATGTCTACCATTTCACTGTAATGTCTACCTGTAATGTCTACCTACACCTGTAATGTCTACCTACACCTGTAATGTCTACCATTTCACTGTAATGTATACCTCCACCTGTAATGTCTACCTGTAATGTCTACCATTTCACTGTAATGTCTACCTACACCTGTAATGTCTACCTACACCTGTAATGTCTACCTGTAATGTCTACCTACACCTGTAATGTCTACCATTTCACTGTAATGTCTACCTACACCTGTAATGTCTACCTGTAATGTCTACCTACACCTGTAATGTCTACCTACACCTGTAATGTCTACCATTTCGCTCTAATGTCTACCTACACCTGCAATGTCTACCTGTAATGTCTACCTACACCTGTAATGTCTACCATTTCACTGTAATGTCTACCTACACCTGTAATGTCTACCTGTAATGTCTATCTACACCTGTAATGTCTACCTACACCTGTAATGTCTACCTGTAATGTGTACCATTTCACAGTAATGTCTACCTGTAATGTCTACCTGTAATGTCTACCTACACCTGTAATGTCTACCATTTCACAGTAATGTCTACCTACACCTGTAATGTCTACCTACACCTGTAATGTCTGCCTACACCTGTAATATCTACCCATTACTGCCTACACCTGTAATGTCTACCATTTCACAGTAATGTCTACCTACACCTGCAATGTCTGCCTACACCTGTAATGTCTACCATTTCACTGTAATGTCTGCCGACACCTGTAATGTCTACATACACCTCTAATGTCTACCATTTCACTGTAATGTCTACCTACACCTGTAATGTCTACCTACACCTGTATTGTCTACCTGTAATGTCTACCATTTCACTGTAATGTCTACCTACACCTGTAATGTCTACCTGTAATGTCTATCTACACCTGTAATGTCTACCTACACCTGTAATGTCTACCTGTAATGTCTACCATTTCACAGTAATGTCTACCTGTAATGTCTACCTGTAATGTCTACCTACACCTGTAATGTCTACCATTTCACAGTAATGTCTACCTACACCTGTAATGTCTACCTACACCTGTAATGTCTGCCTACACCTGTAATATCTACCCATTACTGCCTACACCTGTAATGTCTACCTACACCTGCAATGTCTGCCTACACCTGTAATGTCTACCATTTCACTGTAATGTCTGCCGACACCTGTAATGTCTACATACACCTCTAATGTCTACCATTTCACTGTAATGTCTACCTACACCTGTAATGTCTACCTACACCTGTATTGTCTACCTGTAATGTCTACCATTTCACTGTAATGTCTACCTACACCTGTAATGTCTACCTGTAATGTCTACCTACACCTGTAATGTCTACCTACACCTGTAATGTCTACCTGTAATGTCTACCATTTCACAGTAATGTCTACCTGTAATGTCTACCTGTAATGTCTACCTACACCTGTAATGTCTACCATTTCACAGTAATGTCTACCTGTAATGTCTACCTGTAATGTCTACCTACACCTGTAATGTCTACCATTTCACAGTAATGTCTACCTACACCTGCAATGTCTGCCTACACCTGTAATATCTACCATTTCACTGTAATGTCTGCCGACACCTGTAATGTCTACCTACACCTCTAATGTCTACCATTTCACTGTAATGTCTACCTACACCTGTAATGTCTACCTAAACCTGTAATGTCTACCTGTAATGTCTACCTGTAATGTCTACCTGTAATGTCTACCTACACCTGTAATGTCTACCTAAACCTGTAATGTCTACCTGTAATGTCTACCTGTAATGTCTACCTACACCTGTAATGTCTACCTACACCTGTAATGTCTACCTGTAATGTCTACCATTTCACTGTAATGTCTACCTGTAATGTCTACCTACACCTGTAATGTCTACCTACACCTGTAATGTGTACCATTTCACTGTATTGTCTACTTACACCTGTAATGTCTACCATTTCACTGTAATGTCTACCTACACCTGTAATGTCTACCTACACCTGTAATGTCTACCTGTAATGTCTACCTACACCTGTAATGTCTACCTGTAATGTCTACCATTTCACTGTAATGTCTACCTGTAATGTCTACCTACACCTGTAATGTCTACCTACACCTGTAATGTGTACCATTTCACTGTATTGTCTACTTACACCTGTAATGTCTACCATTTCACTGTAATGTCTACCTACACCTGTAATGTCTATCTACACCTGTAATGTCTACCTGTAATGTCTACCTACACCTGTAATGTCTACCTGTAATGTCTACCTACAGCTGTAATGTCTACCTAATATATGCCATTTAGCAGACGCTTTTATCCAAAGCGACTTACAGTCATGTGTGCATACATTCTACGTATGGGTGGTCCCGGGGATCGAACCCACTACCCTGGCGTTACAAGCGCCATGCTCTACCAACTGAGTTACAGAAGGACCAGTAATGTCTACCTACACCTGTAATGTGTACCATTTCACTGTATTGTCTACTTACACCTGTAATGTCTACCATTTCAATGTAATGTCTACCTACACCTGTAATGTCTACCTACACCTGTAATGTCTACCTGTAATGTCTACCTACACCTGTAATGTCTACCATTTCACTGTAATGTCTACCTGTAATGTCTACCTACACCTGTAATGTCTACCTGTAATGTCTACCATTTCACAGTAATGTCTACCTGTAATGTCTACCTGTAATGTCTACCTACACCTGTAATGTCTGCCTACACCTGTAATGTCTACCTATTACTGCCTACACCTGTAATGTCTACCATTTCACAGTAATGTCTACCTGTAATGTCTACCTACACCTGTAATGTCTACCATTTCACTGTAATGTCTACCTACACCTGTAATGTCTACCTGTAATGTCTACCTACACCTGTAATGTCTACCTACACCTGTAATGTCTACCTACACCTGTAATGTCTACCTGTAATGTCTACCATTTCACTCTAATGTCTACCTACACCTGTAATGTCTACCTGTAATGTCTACCTACACCTGTAATGTCTACCATTTCACTGTAATGTCTACCTACACCTGTAATGTCTACCTGTAATGTCTATCTACACCTGTAATGTCTACCTACACCTGTAATGTCTACCTGTAATGTCTACCTACACCTGGAATGTCTACCATTTCACTGTAATGTCTACCTACACCTGTAATGTCTACCTGTAATGTCTTTCTACACCTGTAATGTCTACCTACACCTGTAATGTCTACCTGTAATGTCTACCATTTCACAGTAATGTCTACCTGTAATGTCTACCTGTAATGTCTACCTACACCTGTAATGTCTACCATTTCACAGTAATGTCTACCTGTAATGTCTACCTGTAATGTCTACCTACACCTGTAATGTCTACCTGTAATGTCTACCATTTCACAGTAATGTCTACCTGTAATGTCTACCTGTAATGTCTACCTACACCTGTAATGTCTGCCTACACCTGTAATGTCTACCTATTACTGCCTACACCTGTAATGTCTACCATTTCACAGTAATGTCTACCTACACCTGCAATGTCTGCCTACACCTGTAATGTCTACCATTTCACTGTAATGTCTACCTACACCTGTAATGTCTACCTGTAATGTCTACCTACACCTGTAATGTCTACCTACACCTGTAATGTCTACCTGTAATGTCTACAATTTCACTGTAATGTCTACCTAAACCTGTAATGTCTACCTGTAATGTCTACCTGTAATGTCTACCTACACCTGTAATGTCTACCTACACCTGTAATGTCTACCTACACCTGTAATGTCTACCTGTAATGTCTACCATTTCACTCTAATGTCTACCTACACCTGTAATGTCTACCTGTAATGTCTACCTACACCTGTAATGTCTACCATTTCACTGTAATGTCTACCTACACCTGTAATGTCTACCTGTAATGTCTATCTACACCTATAATGTCTACCTACACCTGTAATGTCTACCTGTAATGTCTACCATTTCACAGTAATGTCTACCTGTAATGTCTACCTGTAATGTCTACCTACACCTGTAATGTCTACCATTTCACAGTAATGTCTACCTACACCTGTAATGTCTGCCTACACCTGTAATGTCTACCCATTACTGCCTACACCTGTAATGTCTACCATTTCACAGTAATGTCTACCTACACCTGCAATGTCTGCCTACACCTGTAATATCTACCATTTCACTGTAATGTCTGCCGACACCTGTAATGTCTACCATTTCACTGTAATGTCTACCTACACCTGTAATGTCTACCTAAACCTGTAATGTCTACCTGTAATGTCTACCTGTAATGTCTACCTACACCTGTAATGTCTACCTACACCTGTAATGTCTACCTGTAATGTCTACCATTTCACTGTGATGTCTACCTGTAATGTCTACCTACACCTGTAATGTCTACCTACACCTGTAATGTGTACCATTTCACTGTATTGTCTACTTACACCTGTAATGTCTACCATTTCACTGTAATGTCTACCTACACCTGTAATGTCTACCTACACCTGTAATGTCTACCTGTAATGTCTACCTACACCTGTAATGTCTACCTGTAATGTCTACCATTTCACTGTAATGTCTACCTGTAATGTCTACCTACACCTGTAATGTCTATCTACACCTGTAATGTCTACCTGTAATGTCTACCTACACCTGTAATGTCTACCTGTAATGTCTACCTACACCTGTAATGTCTACCTACACCTGTAATGTCTACCTACACCTGTAATGTCTACCTGTAATGTCTACCATTTCACTGTAATGTCTACCTACACCTGTAATGTCTACCTGTAATGTCTACCTACACCTGGAATGTCTACCATTTCACTGTAATGTCTACCTACACCTGTAATGTCTACCTGTAATGTCTACCATTTCACAGTAACGTCTACCTGTAATGTCTACCTGTAATGTCTGCCTACACCTGTAATGTCTACCATTTCACTGCAATGTCTGCCGACACCTGTAATGTCTACCTACACCTCTAATGTCTACCATTTCACTGTAATGTCTACCTACACCTGTAATGTCTACCTACACCTGTATTGTCTACCTGTAATGTCTACCTACACCTGTAATGTCTACCATTTCACTGTAATGTCTACCTGTAATGTCTACCTACACCTGTAATGTCTACCTACACCTGTAATGTGTACCATTTCACTGTATTGTCTACTTACACCTGTAATGTCTACCATTTCAATGTAATGTCTACCTACACTTGTAATGTCTACCTACACCTGTAATGTCTACCATTTCACTGTAATGTCTACCTGTAATGTCTACCTACACCTGTAATGTCTACCTGTAATGTCTACCATTTCACAGTAATGTCTACCTGTAATGTCTACCTGTAATGTCTACCTACACCTGTAATGTCTGCCTACACCTGTAATGTCTACCATTTCACTGTAATGTCTACCTACACCTGTAATGTCTACCTGTAATGTCTACCTACACCTGTAATGTCTACCTACACCTGTAATGTCTACCTGTAATGTCTACAATTTCACTGTAATGTCTACCTAAACCTGTAATGTCTACCTGTAATGTCTACCTGTAATGTCTACCTACACCTGTAATGTCTACCTACACCTGTAATGTCTACCTGTAATGTCTACCATTTCACAGTAATGTCTACCTGTAATGTCTACCTGTAATGTCTACCTACACCTGTAATGTCTACCATTTCACAGTAATGTCTACCTACACCTGTAATGTCTACCTACACCTGTAATGTCTACCTGTAATGTCTACCATTTCACAGTAATGTCTACCTGTAATGTCTACCTGTAATGTCTGCCTACACCTGTAATGTCTACCATTTCACTGTAATGTCTGCCGACACCTGTAATGTCTACCTACACCTCTAATGTCTACCATTTCACTGTAATGTCTACCTACACCTGTAATGTCTACCTACACCTGTATTGTCTACCTGTAATGTCTACCTACACCTGTAATGTCTACCATTTCACTGTAATGTCTACCTGTAATGTCTACCTACACCTGTAATGTCTACCTACACCTGTAATGTGTACCATTTCACTGTATTGTCTACTTACACCTGTAATGTCTACCATTTCAATGTAATGTCTACCTACACCTGTAATGTCTACCTACACCTGTAATGTCTACCTGTAATGTCTACCTACACCTGTAATGTCTACCATTTCACTGTAATGTCTACCTGTAATGTCTACCTACACCTGTAATGTCTACCTACACCTGTAATGTCTACCATTTCACTGTAATGTATACCTCCACCTGTAATGTCTACCTGTAATGTCTACCATTTCACTGTAATGTTTACATACACCTGTAATGTCTACCTACACATGTAATGTCTACCTGTAATGTCTACCTACACCTGTAATGTCTACCATTTCACTGTAATGTCTACCTACACCTGTAATGTCTACCTGTAATGTCTACCTACACCTGTAATGTCTACCTACACCTGTAATGTCTACCTACACCTGTAATGTCTACCTGTAATGTCTACCATTTCACTCTAATGTCTACCTACACCTGTAATGTCTACCTGTAATGTCTACCTACACCTGTAATGTCTACCATTTCACTGTAATGTCTACCTACACCTGTAATGTCTACCTGTAATGTCTATCTACACCTGTAATGTCTACCTACACCTGTAATGTCTACCTGTAATGTCTACCATTTCACAGTAATGTCTACCTGTAATGTCTACCTGTAATGTCTACCTACACCTGTAATGTCTACCATTTCACAGTAATGTCTACCTACACCTGCAATGTCTGCCTACCCTGTAATGTCTACCATTTCACTGTAATGTCTGCCGACACCTGTAATGTCTACCTACACCTCTAATGTCTACCATTTCACTGTAATGTCTACCTACACCTGTAATGTCTACCTACACCTGTATTGTCTACCTGTAATGTCTACCATTTCGCTCTAATGTCTACCTACACCTGTAATGTCTACCTGTAATGTCTACCTACACCTGTAATGTCTACCATTTCACTGTAATGTCTACCTACACCTGTAATGTCTACCTGTAATGTCTATCTACACCTGTAATGTCTACCTACACCTGTAATGTCTACCTGTAATGTCTACCATTTCACAGTAATGTCTACCTGTAATGTCTACCTGTAATGTCTACCTACACCTGTAATGTCTACCATTTCACAGTAATGTCTACCTACACCTGTAATGTCTACCTACACCTGTAATGTCTGCCTACACCTGTAATGTCTACCCATTACTGCCTACACCTGTAATGTCTACCATTTCACAGTAGTGTCTACCTACACCTGCAATGTCTGCCTACACCTGTAATGTCTACCATTTCACTGTAATGTCTGCCGACACCTGTAATGTCTACCTACACCTCTAATGTCTACCATTTCACTGTAATGTCTACCTACACCTGTAATGTCTACCTACGCCTGTATTGTCTACCTGTAATGTCTACCTACACCTGTAATGTCTACCATTTCACTGTAATGTCTACCTACACCTGTAATGTCTACCTGTAATGTCTACCTACACCTGTAATGTCTACCTACACTTGTAATGTCTACCTGTAATGTCTACCATTTCACTGTAATGTCTACCTGTAATGTCTACCTACACCTGTAATGTCTACCTGTAATGTCTACCTACACCTGTAATGTCTACCTACACCTGTAATGAATACCTGTAATGTCTACAATTTCACTGTAATGTCTACCTAAACCTGTAATTTCTACCTGTAATGTCTACCTGTAATGTCTACCTACACCTGTAATGTCTACCTACACCTGTAATGTCTACCTGTAATGTCTACCATTTCACTGTAATGTCTACCTGTAATGTCTACCTACACCTGTAATGTCTACCTACACCTGTAATGTGTACCATTTCACTGTATTGTCTACTTACACCTGTAATGTCTACCATTTCACTGTAATGTCTACCTACACCTGTAATGTCTACCTACACCTGTAATGTCTACCTGTAATGTCTACCTACACCTGTAATGTCTACCTGTAATGTCTACCATTTCACTGTAATGTCTACCTGTAATGTCTACCTACACCTGTAATGTCTATCTACACCTGTAATGTCTACCTGTAATGTCTACCTACACCTGTAATGTCTACCTGTAATGTCTACCTACACCTGTAATGTCTACCATTTCACTGTAATGTCTACCTACACCTGTAATGTCTACCTGTAATGTCTATCTACACCTGTAATGTCTACCTACACCTGTAATGTCTACCTGTAATGTCTACCATTTCACAGTAATGTCTACCTGTAATGTCTACCTGTAATGTCTACCTACACCTGTAATGTCTACCATTTCACAGTAATGTCTACCTACACCTGTAATGTCTACCTACACCTGTAATGTCTGCCTACACCTGTAATGTCTACCCATTACTGCCTACACCTGTAATTTCTACCATTTCACAGTAATGTCTACCTACACCTGCAATGTCTGCCTACACCTGTAATGTCTACCATTTCACTGTAATGTCTACCTACACCTGTAATGTCTACCTACACCTGTATTGTCTACCTGTAATGTCTACCTACACCTGTAATGTCTACCATTTCACTGTAATGTATACCTGTAATGTCTACCTACACCTGTAATGTCTACCTGTAATGTCTACCTGTAATGTCTACCTACACCTGTAATGTCTACCATTTCACTGTAATGTCTACCTACACCTGTAATGTCTACCTGTAATGTCTACCTACACCTGTAATGTCTACCTACACCTGTAATGTCTACCTGTAATGTCTACCATTTCACTGTAATGTCTACCTGTAATGTCTACCTACACCTGTAATGTCTACCTGTAATGTCTACCTACACCTGTAATGTCTACCTACACCTATAATGTCTACCTGTAATGTCTACAATTTCACTGTAATGTCTACCTAAACCTGTAATGTCTACCTGTAATGTCTACCTGTAATGTCTACCTACACCTGTAATGTCTACCTACACCTGTAATGTCTACCTGTAATGTCTACCATTTCACTGTAATGTCTACCTGTAATGTCTACCTACACCTGTAATGTCTACCTACACCTGTAATGTGTACCATTTCACTGTATTGTCTACTTACACCTGTAATGTCTACCATTTCACTGTAATGTCTACCTACACCTGTAATGTCTACCTACACCTGTAATGTCTACCTGTAATGTCTACCTACACCTGTAATGTCTACCTACACCTGTAATGTCTACCATTTCACTGTAATGTATACCTCCACCTGTAATGTCTACCTGTAATGTCTACCTGTAATGTCTACCTACACCTGTAATGTCTACCATTTCACTGTAATGTCTACCTGTAATGTCTATCTACACCTGTAATGTCTACCTACACCTGTAATGTCTACCTGTAATGTCTACCATTTCACTGTATTGTCTACTTACACCTGTAATGTCTATCATTTCACTGTAATGTCTACCTACACCTGTAATGTCTACCTACACCTGTAATGTCTACCTGTAATGTCTACCTACACCTGTAATGTCTACCTGTAATGTCTACCATTTCACTGTAATGTCTACCTGTAATGTCTACCTACACCTGTAATGTCTACCTACACCTGTAATGTCTACCTGTAATGTCTACCTACACCTGTAATGTCTACCTGTAATGTCTACCATTTCACTGTAATGTCTACCTGTAATGTCTACCTACACCTGTAATGTCTACCTGTAATGTCTACCATTTCACTGTAATGTATACCTGTAATGTCTACCTACACCTGTAATGTCTACCTGTAATGTCTACCTACACCTGTAATGTCTACCTACACCTGTAATGTCTACCTGTAATGTCTACAATTTCACTGTAATGTCTACCTAAACCTGTAATGTCTACCTGTAATGTCTACCTGTAATGTCTACCTACACCTGTAATGTCTACCTACACCTGTAATGTCTACCTGTAATGTCTACCATTTCACTGTAATGTCTACCTGTAATGTCTACCTACACCTGTAATGTCTACCTACACCTGTAATGTGTACCATTTCACTGTATTGTCTACTTACACCTGTAATGTCTACCATTTCACTGTAATGTCTACATACACCGGTAATGTCTACCTACACCTGTAATGTCTACCTGTAATGTCTACCTACACCTGTAATGTCTACCTACACCTGTAATGTCTACCATTTCACTGTAATGTATACCTCCACCTGTAATGTCTACCTGTAATGTCTACCTGTAATGTCTACCTACACCTGTAATGTCTACCTGTAATGTCTACCATTTCACTGTAATGTCTACCTGTAATGTCTATCTACACCTGTAATGTCTACCTACACCTGTAATGTCTACCTGTAATGTCTACCATTTCACTGTATTGTCTACTTACACCTGTAATGTCTACCATTTCACTGTAATGTCTACCTACACCTGTAATGTCTACCTACACCTGTAATGTCTACCTGTAATGTCTACCTACACCTGTAATGTCTACCTGTAATGTCTACCATTTCACTGTAATGTCTACCTGTAATGTCTACCTACACCTGTAATGTCTACCTAGACCTGTAATGTCTACCTGTAATGTCTACCTACACCTGTAATGTCTACCTGTAATGTTTACCATTTCACTGTAATGTCTACCTGTAATGTCTACCTACACCTGTAATGTCTACCTGTAATGTCTACCATTTCACTGTAATGTATACCTGTAATGTCTACCTACACCTGTAATGTCTACCTGTAATGTCTACCTGTAATGTCTACCTGTAATGTCTACCTACACCTGTAATGTCTACCTGTAATGTCTACCATTTCACTGTAATGTCTACCTACACCTGTAATGTCTACCTACACCTGTAATGTCTACCTGTAATGTCTACCTACACTTGTAATGTCTACCTGTAATGTCTACCATTTCACTGTAATGTCTACCTACACCTGTAATGTCTACCTACACCTGTAATGTCTACCTGTAATGCCTACCATTTCACTGTAATGTCTACCTACACCTGTAATGTCTACCATTTCACAGTAATGTCTACCTGTAATGTCTACCTGTAATGTCTACCTACACCTGTAATGTCTACCATTTCACAGTAATGTCTACCTACACCTGTAATGTCTACCTACACCTGTAATGTCTGCCTACACCTGTAATGTCTACCCATTACTGCCTACACCTGTAATGTCTACCATTTCACAGTAATGTCTACCTACACCTGCAATGTCTGCCTACACCTGTAATGTCTACCATTTCACTGTAATGTCTACCTACACCTGTAATGTCTACCTACACCTGTATTGTCTACCTGTAATGTCTACCTACACCTGTAATGTCTACCATTTCACTGTAATGTATACCTGTAATGTCTACCTACACCTGTAATGTCTACCTGTAATGTCTACCTGTAATGTCTACCTACACCTGTAATGTCTACCATTTCACTGTAATGTCTACCTACACCTGTAATGTCTACCTGTAATGTCTACCTACACCTGTAATGTCTACCTACACCTGTAATGTCTACCTGTAATGTCTACCATTTCACTGTAATGTCTACCTGTAATGTCTACCTACACCTGTAATGTCTACCTACACCTGTAATGTCTACCATTTCACTGTAATGTATACCTCCACCTGTAATGTCTACCTGTAATGTCTACCTGTAATGTCTACCTACACCTGTAATGTCTACCTGTAATGTCTACCATTTCACTGTAATGTCTACCTGTAATGTCTATCTACACCTGTAATGTCTACCTACACCTGTAATGTCTACCTGTAATGTCTACCATTTCACTGTATTGTCTACTTACACCTGTAATGTCTATCATTTCACTGTAATGTCTACCTACACCTGTAATGTCTACCTACACCTGTAATGTCTACCTGTAATGTCTACCTACACCTGTAATGTCTACCTGTAATGTCTACCATTTCACTGTAATGTCTACCTGTAATGTCTACCTACACCTGTAATGTCTACCTACACCTGTAATGTCTACCTGTAATTTCTACCTACACCTGTAATGTCTACCTGTAATGTCTACCATTTCACTGTAATGTCTACCTGTAATGTCTACCTACACCTGTAATGTCTACCATTTCACTGTAATGTATACCTGTAATGTCTACCTACACCTGTAATGTCTACCTGTAATGTCTACCTACACCTGTAATGTCTACCTACACCTGTAATGTCTACCTGTAATGTCTACAATTTCACTGTAATGTCTACCTACACCTGTAATGTCTACCTGTAATGTCTACCTGTAATGTCTACCTACACCTGTAATGTCTACCTACACCTGTAATGTCTACCTGTAATGTCTACCATTTCACTGTAATGTCTACCTGTAATGTCTACCTACACCTGTAATGTCTACCTACACCTGTAATGTGTACCATTTCACTGTATTGTCTACTTACACCTGTAATGTCTACCATTTCACTGTATTGTCTACATACACCGGTAATGTCTACCTACACCTGTAATGTCTACCTGTAATGTCTACCTACACCTGTAATGTCTACCTACACCTGTAATGTCTACCATTTCACTGTAATGTATACCTCCACCTGTAATGTCTACCTGTAATGTCTACCTGTAATGTCTACCTACACCTGTAATGTCTACCTGTAATGTCTACCATTTCACTGTAATGTCTACCTACACCTGTAATGTCTACCTACACCTGTAATGTCTACCTGTAATGTCTACCTACACTTGTAATGTCTACCTGTAATGTCTACCACTTCACTGTAATGTATACCTACACCTGTAATGTCTACCTACACCTGTAATGTCTACCTGTAATGCCTACCATTTCACTGTAATGTCTACCTACACCTGTAATGTCTACCATTTCACAGTAATGTCTACCTGTAATGTCTACCTGTAATGTCTACCTACACCTGTAATGTCTACCATTTCACAGTAATGTCTACCTACACCTGTAATGTCTACCTACACCTGTAATGTCTGCCTACACCTGTAATGTGTACCATTTCACTGTATTGTCTACTTACACCTGTAATGTCTACCATTTCACTGTAATGTCTACATACACCGGTAATGTCTACCTACACCTGTAATGTCTACCTGTAATGTCTACCTACACCTGTAATGTCTACCTACACCTGTAATGTCTACCATTTCACTGTAATGTATACCTCCACCTGTAATGTCTACCTGTAATGTCTACCTGTAATGTCTACCTACACCTGTAATGTCTACCTGTAATGTCTACCATTTCACTGTAATGTCTACCTACACCTGTAATGTCTACCTACACCTGTAATGTCTACCTGTAATGTCTACCTACACTTGTAATGTCTACCTGTAATGTCTACCATTTCACTGTAATGTATACCTACACCTGTAATGTCTACCTACACCTGTAATGTCTACCTGTAATGCCTACCATTTCACTGTAATGTCTACCTACACCTGTAATGTCTACCATTTCACAGTAATGTCTACCTGTAATGTCTACCTGTAATGTCTACCTACACCTGTAATGTCTACCATTTCACAGTAATGTCTACCTACACCTGTAATGTCTACCTACACCTGTAATGTCTGCCTACACCTGTAATGTCTACCCATTACTGCCTACACCTGTAATGTCTACCATTTCACAGTAATGTCTACCTACACCTGCAATGTCTGCCTACACCTGTAATGTCTACCATTTCACTGTAATGTCTACCTACACCTGTAATGTCTACCTGTAATGTCTACCTACACCTGTAATGTCTACCATTTCACAGTAATGTCTACCTACACCTGTAATGTCTACCTACACCTGTAATGTCTGCCTACACCTGTAATGTGTACCATTTCACTGTATTGTCTACTTACACCTGTAATGTCTACCATTTCACTGTAATGTCTACATACACCGGTAATGTCTACCTACACCTGTAATGTCTACCTGTAATGTCTACCTACACCTGTAATGTCTACCTACACCTGTAATGTCTACCATTTCACTGTAATGTATACCTCCACCTGTAATGTCTACCTGTAATGTCTACCTGTAATGTCTACCTACACCTGTAATGTCTACCTGTAATGTCTACCATTTCACTGTAATGTCTACCTACACCTGTAATGTCTACCTACACCTGTAATGTCTACCTGTAATGTCTACCTACACTTGTAATGTCTACCTGTAATGTCTACCATTTCACTGTAATGTATACCTACACCTGTAATGTCTACCTACACCTGTAATGTCTACCTGTAATGCCTACCATTTCACTGTAATGTCTACCTACACCTGTAATGTCTACCATTTCACAGTAATGTCTACCTGTAATGTCTACCTGTAATGTCTACCTACACCTGTAATGTCTACCATTTCACAGTAATGTCTACCTACACCTGTAATGTCTACCTACACCTGTAATGTCTGCCTACACCTGTAATGTCTACCCATTACTGCCTACACCTGTAATGTCTACCATTTCACAGTAATGTCTACCTACACCTGCAATGTCTGCCTACACCTGTAATGTCTACCATTTCACTGTAATGTCTACCTACACCTGTAATGTCTACCTACACCTGTATTGTCTACCTGTAATGTCTACCTACACCTGTAATGTCTACCATTTCACTGTAATGTATACCTGTAATGTCTACCTACACCTGTAATGTCTACCTGTAATGTCTACCTGTAATGTCTACCTACACCTGTAATGTCTACCATTTCACTGTAATGTCTACCTACACCTGTAATGTCTACCTGTAATGTCTACCTACACCTGTAATGTCTACCTACACCTGTAATGTCTACCATTTCACAGTAATGTCTACCTACACCTGTAATGTCTACCTACACCTGTAATGTCTGCCTACACCTGTAATGTGTACCATTTCACTGTATTGTCTACTTACACCTGTAATGTCTACCATTTCACTGTAATGTCTACATACACCGGTAATGTCTACCTACACCTGTAATGTCTACCTGTAATGTCTACCTACACCTGTAATGTCTACCTACACCTGTAATGTCTACCATTTCACTGTAATGTATACCTCCACCTGTAATGTCTACCTGTAATGTCTACCTGTAATGTCTACCTACACCTGTAATGTCTACCTGTAATGTCTACCATTTCACTGTAATGTCTACCTACACCTGTAATGTCTACCTACACCTGTAATGTCTACCTGTAATGTCTACCTACACTTGTAATGTCTACCTGTAATGTCTACCATTTCACTGTAATGTATACCTACACCTGTAATGTCTACCTACACCTGTAATGTCTACCTGTAATGCCTACCATTTCACTGTAATGTCTACCTACACCTGTAATGTCTACCATTTCACAGTAATGTCTACCTGTAATGTCTACCTGTAATGTCTACCTACACCTGTAATGTCTACCATTTCACAGTAATGTCTACCTACACCTGTAATGTCTACCTACACCTGTAATGTCTGCCTACACCTGTAATGTCTACCCATTACTGCCTACACCTGTAATGTCTACCATTTCACAGTAATGTCTACCTACACCTGCAATGTCTGCCTACACCTGTAATGTCTACCATTTCACTGTAATGTCTACCTACACCTGTAATGTCTACCTACACCTGTATTGTCTACCTGTAATGTCTACCTACACCTGTAATGTCTACCATTTCACTGTAATGTATACCTGTAATGTCTACCTACACCTGTAATGTCTACCTGTAATGTCTACCTGTAATGTCTACCTACACCTGTAATGTCTACCATTTCACTGTAATGTCTACCTACACCTGTAATGTCTACCTGTAATGTCTACCTACACCTGTAATGTCTACCTACACCTGTAATGTCTACCTGTAATGTCTACCATTTCACTGTAATGTCTACCTGTAATGTCTACCTACACCTGTAATGTCTACCTGTAATGTCTACCTACACCTGTAATGTCTACCTACACCTGTAATGTCTACCTGTAATGTCTACAATTTCACTGTAATGTCTACCTAAACCTGTAATGTCTACCTGTAATGTCTACCTGTAATGTCTACCTACACCTGTAATGTCTACCTACACCTGTAATGTCTACCTGTAATGTCTACCATTTCACTGTAATGTCTACCTGTAATGTCTACCTACACCTGTAATGTCTACCTACACCTGTAATGTGTACCATTTCACTGTATTGTCTACTTACACCTGTAATGTCTACCATTTCACTGTAATGTCTACATACACCTGTAATGTCTACCTACACCTGTAATGTCTACCTGTAATGTCTACCTACACCTGTAATGTCTACCTACACCTGTAATGTCTACCATTTCACTGTAATGTATACCTCCACCTGTAATGTCTACCTGTAATGTCTACCTGTAATGTCTACCTACACCTGTAATGTCTACCATTTCACTGTAATGTCTACCTGTAATGTCTATCTACACCTGTAATGTCTACCTACACCTGTAATGTCTACCTGTAATGTCTACCATTTCACTGTATTGTCTACTTACACCTGTAATGTCAATCATTTCACTGTAATGTCTACCTACACCTGTAATGTCTACCTACACCTGTAATGTCTACCTGTAATGTCTACCTACACCTGTAATGTCTACCTGTAATGTCTACCATTTCACTGTAATGTCTACCTGTAATGTCTACCTACACCTGTAATGTCTACCTACACCTGTAATGTCTACCTGTAATGTCTACCTACACCTGTAATGTCTACCTGTAATGTCTACCATTTCACTGTAATGTCTACCTGTAATGTCTACCTACACCTGTAATGTCTACCTGTAATGTCTACCATTTCACTGTAATGTATACCTGTAATGTCTACCTACACCTGTAATGTCTACCTGTAATGTCTACCTACACCTGTAATGTCTACCTACACCTGTAATGTCTACCTGTAATGTCTACAATTTCACTGTAATGTCTACCTAAACCTGTAATGTCTACCTGTAATGTCTACCTGTAATGTCTACCTACACCTGTAATGTCTACCTACACCTGTAATGTCTACCTGTAATGTCTACCATTTCACTGTAATGTCTACCTGTAATGTCTACCTACACCTGTAATGTCTACCTACACCTGTAATGTGTACCATTTCACTGTATTGTCTACTTACACCTGTAATGTCTACCATTTCACTGTAATGTCTACATACACCGGTAATGTCTACCTACACCTGTAATGTCTACCTGTAATGTCTACCTACACCTGTAATGTCTACCTACACCTGTAATGTCTACCATTTCACTGTAATGTATACCTCCACCTGTAATGTCTACCTGTAATGTCTACCTGTAATGTCTACCTACACCTGTAATGTCTACCTGTAATGTCTACCATTTCACTGTAATGTCTACCTGTAATGTCTACCTACACCTGTAATGTCTACCTGTAATGTCTACCATTTCACTGTATTGTCTACTTACACCTGTAATGTCTACCATTTCACTGTAATGTCTACCTACACCTGTAATGTCTACCTACACCTGTAATGTCTACCTGTAATGTCTACCATTTCACTGTAATGTCTACCTGTAATGTCTACCTACACCTGTAATGTCTACCTAGACCTGTAATGTCTACCTGTAATGTCTACCTACACCTGTAATGTCTACCTGTAATGTCTACCATTTCACTGTAATGTCTACCTGTAATGTCTACCTACACCTGTAATGTCTACCTGTAATGTCTACCATTTCACTGTAATGTATACCTGTAATGTCTACCTACACCTGTAATGTCTACCTGTAATGTCTACCTGTAATGTCTACCTGTAATGTCTACCATTTCACTGTAATGTCTACCTACACCTGTAATGTCTACCTACACCTGTAATGTCTACCTGTAATGTCTACCTACACTTGTAATGTCTACCTGTAATGTCTACCATTTCACTGTAATGTCTACCTACACCTGTAATGTCTACCTACACCTGTAATGTCTACCTGTAATGCCTACCATTTCACTGTAATGTCTACCTACACCTGTAATGTCTACCATTTCACAGTAATGTCTACCTGTAATGTCTACATGTAATGTCTACCTACACCTGTAATGTCTACCATTTCACAGTAATGTCTACCTACACCTGTAATGTCTACCTACACCTGTAATGTCTGCCTACACCTGTAATGTCTACCCATTACTGCCTACACCTGTAATGTCTACCATTTCACAGTAATGTCTACCTACACCTGCAATGTCTGCCTACACCTGTAATGTCTACCATTTCACTGTAATGTCTACCTACACCTGTAATGTCTACCTACACCTGTATTGTCTACCTGTAATGTCTACCTACACCTGTAATGTCTACCATTTCACTGTAATGTATACCTGTAATGTCTACCTACACCTGTAATGTCTACCTGTAATGTCTACCTGTAATGTCTACCTACACCTGTAATGTCTACCATTTCACTGTAATGTCTACCTACACCTGTAATGTCTACCTGTAATGTCTACCTACACCTGTAATGTCTACCTACACCTGTAATGTCTACCTGTAATGTCTACCATTTCACTGTAATGTCTACCTGTAATGTCTACCTACACCTGTAATGTCTACCTACACCTGTAATGTCTACCTGTAATGTCTACAATTTCACTGTAATGTCTACCTAAACCTGTAATGTCTACCTGTAATGTCTACCTGTAATGTCTACCTACACCTGTAATGTCTACCTACACCTGTAATGTCTACCTGTAATGTCTACCATTTCACTGTAATGTCTACCTGTAATGTCTACCTACACCTGTAATGTCTACCTACACCTGTAATGTGTACCATTTCACTGTATTGTCTACTTACACCTGTAATGTCTACCATTTCACTGTAATGTCTACCTACACCTGTAATGTCTACCTACACCTGTAATGTCTACCTGTAATGTCTACCTACACCTGTAATGTCTACCTACACCTGTAATGTCTACCATTTCACTGTAATGTATACCTCCACCTGTAATGTCTACCTGTAATGTCTACCTGTAATGTCTACCTACACCTGTAATGTCTACCTGTAATGTCTACCATTTCACTGTAATGTCTACCTGTAATGTCTATCTACACCTGTAATGTCTACCTACACCTGTAATGTCTACCTGTAATGTCTACCATTTCACTGTATTGTCTACTTACACCTGTAATGTCTATCATTTCACTGTAATGTCTACCTACACCTGTAATGTCTACCTACACCTGTAATGTCTACCTGTAATGTCTACCTACACCTGTAATGTCTACCTGTAATGTCTACCATTTCACTGTAATGTCTACCTGTAATGTCTACCTACACCTGTAATGTCTACCTACACCTGTAATGTCTACCTGTAATGTCTACCTACACCTGTAATGTCTACCTGTAATGTCTACCATTTCACTGTAATGTCTACCTGTAATGTCTACCTACACCTGTAATGTCTACCATTTCACTGTAATGTATACCTGTAATGTCTACCTACACCTGTAATGTCTACCTGTAATGTCTACCTACACCTGTAATGTCTACCTACACCTGTAATGTCTACCTGTAATGTCTACAATTTCACTGTAATGTCTACCTAAACCTGTAATGTCTACCTGTAATGTCTACCTGTAATGTCTACCTACACCTGTAATGTCTACCTACACCTGTAATGTCTACCTGTAATGTCTACCATTTCACTGTAATGTCTACCTGTAATGTCTACCTACACCTGTAATGTCTACCTACACCTGTAATGTGTACCATTTCACTGTATTGTCTACTTACACCTGTAATGTCTACCATTTCACTGTAATGTCTACATACACCGTAATGTCTACCTACACCTGTAATGTCTACCTGTAATGTCTACCTACACCTGTAATGTCTACCTACACCTGTAATGTCTACCATTTCACTGTAATGTATACCTCCACCTGTAATGTCTACCTGTAATGTCTACCTGTAATGTCTACCTACACCTGTAATGTCTACCTGTAATGTCTACCATTTCACTGTAATGTCTACCTGTAATGTCTATCTACACCTGTAATGTCTACCTACACCTGTAATGTCTACCTGTAATGTCTACCATTTCACTGTAATGTCTACTTACACCTGTAATGTCTACCATTTCACTGTAATGTCTACCTACACCTGTAATGTCTACCTACACCTGTAATGTCTACCTGTAATGTCTACCTACACCTGTAATGTCTACCTGTAATGTCTACCATTTCACTGTAATGTCTACCTGTAATGTCTACCTACACCTGTAATGTCTACCTAGACCTGTAATGTCTACCTGTAATGTCTACCTACACCTGTAATGTCTACCTGTAATGTCTACCATTTCACTGTAATGTCTACCTGTAATGTCTACCTACACCTGTAATGTCTACCTGTAATGTCTACCATTTCACTGTAATGTATACCTGTAATGTCTACCTACACCTGTAATGTCTACCTGTAATGTCTACCTGTAATGTCTACCTGTAATGTCTACCTACACCTGTAATGTCTACCTGTAATGTCTACCATTTCACTGTAATGTCTACCTACACCTGTAATGTCTACCTACACGTGTAATGTCTACCTGTAATGTCTACCTACACTTGTAATGTCTACCTGTAATGTCTACCATTTCACTGTAATGTCTACCTACACCTGTAATGTCTACCTACACCTGTAATGTCTACCTGTAATGCCTACCATTTCACTGTAATGTCTACCTACACCTGTAATGTCTACCATTTCACAGTAATGTCTACCTACACCTGTAATGTCTACCTACACCTGTAATGTCTACCTGTAATGTCTACCTACACCTGTAATGTCTACCTGTAATGTCTACCATTTCACTGTAATGTCTACCTGTAATGTCTACATACACCTGTAATGTCTACCTATACCTGTAATGTCTACCTACACCTGTAATGTCTACCATTTCACTGTAATGTCTACCTCCACCTGTAATGTCTACCTACACCTGTAATGTCTACCTGTAATGTCTACCTACACCTGTAATGTCTACCTACACCTGTAATGTATACCTGTAATGTCTACGATTTCACTGTAATGTCTACCTGTAATGTCTAACTACACCTGTAATGTCTACGATTTCACTGTAATCTCTACCTGTAATGTCTACCTACACCTGTAATGTCTACCTACACCTGTAATGTCTACCTGTAATGTCTACAATTTCACTGTAATGTCTACCTAAACCTGTAATGTCTACCTGTAATGTCTACCTGTAATGTCTACCTACACCTGTAATGTCTACCTACACCTGTAATGTCTACCTGTAATGTCTACCATTTCACTGTAATGTCTACCTGTAATGTCTACCTACACCTGTAATGTCTACCTACACCTGTAATGTGTACCATTTCACTGTATTGTCTACTTACACCTGTAATGTCTACCATTTCACTGTAATGTCTACATACACCGGTAATGTCTACCTACACCTGTAATGTCTACCTGTAATGTCTACCTACACCTGTAATGTCTACCTACACCTGTAATGTCTACCATTTCACTGTAATGTATACCTCCACCTGTAATGTCTACCTGTAATGTCTACCTGTAATGTCTACCTACACCTGTAATGTCTACCTGTAATGTCTACCATTTCACTGTAATGTCTACCTGTAATGTCTATCTACACCTGTAATGTCTACCTACACCTGTAATGTCTACCTGTAATGTCTACCATTTCACTGTAATGTCTACCTACACCTGTAATGTCTACCTACACCTGTAATGTCTACCTGTAATGTCTACCTACACCTGTAATGTCTACCTGTAATGTCTACCATTTCACTGTAATGTCTACCTGTAATGTCTACCTACACCTGTAATGTCTACCTAGACCTGTAATGTCTACCTGTAATGTCTACCTACACCTGTAATGTCTACCTGTAATGTCTACCATTTCACTGTAATGTCTACCTGTAATGTCTACCTACACCTGTAATGTCTACCTGTAATGTCTACCATTTCACTGTAATGTATACCTGTAATGTCTACCTACACCTGTAATGTCTACCTGTAATGTCTACCTGTAATGTCTACCTGTAATGTCTACCTACACCTGTAATGTCTACCTGTAATGTCTACCATTTCACTGTAATGTCTACCTACACCTGTAATGTCTACCTACACGTGTAATGTCTACCTGTAATGTCTACCTACACTTGTAATGTCTACCTGTAATGTCTACCATTTCACTGTAATGTCTACCTACACCTGTAATGTCTACCTACACCTGTAATGTCTACCTGTAATGCCTACCATTTCACTGTAATGTCTACCTACACCTGTAATGTCTACCATTTCACAGTAATGTCTACCTACACCTGTAATGTCTACCTACACCTGTAATGTCTACCTGTAATGTCTACCTACACCTGTAATGTCTACCTGTAATGTCTACCATTTCACTGTAATGTCTACCTGTAATGTCTACATACACCTGTAATGTCTACCTATACCTGTAATGTCTACCTACACCTGTAATGTCTACCATTTCACTGTAATGTCTACCTCCACCTGTAATGTCTACCTACACCTGTAATGTCTACCTGTAATGTCTACCTACACCTGTAATGTCTACCTACACCTGTAATGTATACCTGTAATGTCTACGATTTCACTGTAATGTCTACCTGTAATGTCTAACTACACCTGTAATGTCTACGATTTCACTGTAATCTCTACCTGTAATGTCTACCTACACCTGTAATGTCTACCTGTAATGTCTACCTGTAATGTCTACCTACACCTGTAATGTCTACCTGTAATGTCTACCATTTCACTGTAATGTCTACCTACCCCTGTAATGTCTACCTACACCTGTAATGTATACCTGTAATGTCTACCTACACCTGTAATGTCTACCTACACCTGTAATGTCTACCTACACCTGTAATGTCTACCTGTAATGTCTACCATTTCGCTCTAATGTCTACCTACACCTGTAATGTCTACCTGTAATGTCTACCTACACCTGTAATGTCTACCATTTCACTGTAATGTCTACCTGCACCTGTAATGTCTACCTGTAATGTCTACCTACACCTGTAATGTCTACCTACACCTGTAATGTCTACCTGTAATGTCTACCTACACCTGTAATGTCTACCTACACCTGTAATGTATACCTGTAATGTCTACGATTTCACTGTAATGTCTACCTGTAATGTCTAACTACACCTGTAATGTCTACCATTTCACTGTAATGTCTACCTGTAATGTCTATCTACACCTGTAATGTCTACTGTAATGTCTACCTACACCTGTCGTATCGGCGCATGTGACTAATAGAATTTGATTTGAGATGATGTTTCACTAATGTTTCAATCTGCAAACACGCGTTTACACGAATGATTATTCAAGTGACACTGGATGAGAGAGAGCGAAATAGAGAGAGAGAGAGAGAGAGAGAGAGAGAGAGAGAGAGAGAGAGAGAGAGAGAGAGAGAGAGAGAGAGAGAGAACAAGGAGACAGACAGACAGACAGACAGACAGACAGACAGACAGACAGACAGACAGACAGACAGACAGACAGACAGACAGACAGACAGACAGACAGACAGACAGACAGACAGACAGACAGACAGACAGACAGACAGACAGACAGACAGACAGACAGACAGACAGACAGACAGACAGACAGACAGAGAAAAAGTTAGAGAGTGATCTCAGAGCCAAAGTGGAAAGAGAGTTGACACATCAATCAACATTCAGTATGCGTGGTAGTGTAGAGCTGGCCAAAAAAACAACAGTCATTAATCGCATAGTAATAATCACAAGTTCTCAGCCTCTGTGACAAGCTCAGCATTCATCATCTCTGTTAGCTGTCCTCTTTCCTCCTGTCTGGTCAGCGCTTTACTGTTTAACTTAGGTACACCCTTCTCTTTCTCACCCCCCCTTCTCTTTCTCACCCCCCTTCTCTTTCTCCCTCCCCCTTCTCTTTCTCCCCCTCCTCTTTCTCACCCCCCCTTCTCTTTCTCACCCCCTTCTCTTTCTCACCCCCTTCTCTTTCTCACCCCCTTCTCTTTCTCACCCCCCTTCTCTTTCTCACTCCCCCCTTCTCTTTCTCACCCCCTTCTCTTTCTCACCCCCTTCTCTTTCTCACCCCCTTCTCTGTCTCCTCCCTTCTCTTTCTCACCCCCCTTCTCTTTCTCCCCCCTTCTCTTTCTCACCCCCCTTCTCTTTCTCACCCCCTTCTCTTTCTCTCTCACCCCCCCCTTCTCTTTCTCACCCCCTTCTCTTTCTCACCCCCCTTCTCTTTCTCACCCCCTTCTCTTTCTCACCCCCTTCTCTTTCCTCCCCCTTCTCTTTCTCACCCCCCTTCTTTCTCTTTCTCTCACCCCCTTCTCTTTCTCACCCTTCTCTTTCTCACCCCCTTCTCTTTCTCCCCCCTTCTTTTCTCACCCCCCTTCTCTTTCTTCTCTCTTTCCCCCTTCTCTTTCTCACCCCCTCTTCTCCCCCTTCTTTCTCACCCCCTTCTCTTTCTCACCCCCTTCTCTTTCTCTTCTCTTTCTCACCCTTCTCTTTCTCACCCCCCTTCTCTTTCTCCCCCCTTCTCTTTCTCACCCCCTTCTCTTTCTCACCCCCTTCTCTGTCTCCCCCCTTCTCTTTCTCACCCCCTTCTCTGTCTCCTTGTGCAGAAAGGCTGGCTGTGATGTATGCGGTGTGACTGTTATTTTGGCCAGCTCCCCTTTACCACGCATGCTGGCTGTTAGGTGATGTGTCAGCTCTCTTTCACTTTGGCTCTGAATCCTTCTCAACTTTTTCTCTGTCTCTCTGTCTGTCTGTCTGTCTGTGCCAATGTAATCTGTCTGTCTGTCTGTCTGTCTGTCTGTCTGTCTGTCTGTCTGTCTGTCTGTCTGTCTGTCTGTCTGTCTATCTGTCTGTCTGTCTATGCTGTCTGTCTGTCTGTCTGTCTGTCTGTCTGTCTCTGTCTGTCTCATATTCTTCTACCTCTCTCTCTTCTATATATATATATATATATATATATATATATATATATATATATATATATTTCGCTCTCTCTCATCAGTGTCGCTTGAATAATCGTGCGTGTAAGCGCGTGTTTGGGTGTGATGATGAGCATCGTCTCAAATCAAATTCTATTAGTCACATCGTAGCCGTCACGACTGGACCAGACATTACGGGCATTACAGTGTGAATAGCGATACAGGCCAGACATTACTGATGAGATGACGAATTTACAGTGTAGTTAGCATTACAGTGAACATTACAGTGAGATAAATGGACATTACGAGCATACATTACGGGTAATGAGTAATTTAGTGGTAGATGGGCGTGCAGGCCAGACATTACGATGTGGGTACGAACGTTACGAACGTAGTGGGCCCATTACCGAGCCAGACGTGCAGTGCTGAGTAGGCGATACGGTGAGGGTGGTGAACGTGCAGTGTGAGCCGGGCGTACGAACGGACATTACACGAACGCTGAACGAACATTAGGCGAGTGGCCAGACGTGCAGGCCAGACATTGCAGTGTAGGTGGAACGTGCACAGTGTGGAGCAGACATTACACAGTGTGGGCCAGACGTGCGGGCATACGTACAGTGTGGGTAGACGTGCGAGGGTAGACAGACGTTACGATGAGAGTGACCGGAGCATTACGAGCCAGACGATACAGTGTGGGTAGTGCGATACAGAGCTGAACATTACAATGGTGATATACGAGTGTAGACAGACGTCACAGGTAGGACTACGGTGAATCGCAGACATTACAGACAGTTGGGTACATTACAGGTAGACATTGATAAATGAACATTCTGGTATACGTTTGGTGTGGTGAAATGGGCGATACGGGTGTGTGAATGGGCATTGAGTGAACATTGAACATTACGAATGGTGGTGTTACGTGGTGTGGTATGATGGGCCGATACGGGTATGGAGCCAGGCATTACGGGTATTGTAGTACAGGTAATTACGGTGTGAATTTGATACGAGCTGGGTGCAGTGTGTGGGCCAGACGTGCAGTGAACGTGCTGGTATTGGGTGAACATTGGTGTGTCAGGCGAACATTGCCTTGAGTGTGCAGACATGCAGATGTAGTGGGCCACGTGGCCAGGCGTGCAGGCCAGACATTACGGGCAGTGAGCTCAGACATTACGGGTATTGAGCTGAACATTACGGTGTGTTACGGGTAGACGTTGCAGTGTGGGTGGCGTACGGTGGACATTACGCGTAGTGAACCAGACATTACGGGTGTGGGTGAACGTTACAGTGGTGTGGGCGATACAGGCCCAGACGACCACAGTGTGGTGAACGTGCGAGGCCAGGCGTACGGAGCCAGACGATACGAGCCAGACGACCGGGTGGCCAGACCCACGGGCAGCTACGGTGAATGTTGGGCATTAGTGAACGTTACGAGGTATTAGGCCGAACGTTACGAGCCGAACATTACGGTGAGTGGTAGTTTGTACGGTGAACGTGCGGGCAATAGTGAACGTGCAGTGGTCGATACAGATCTGGGTGGTCGATACAGTGAGTAGTTACGAGCTGAACGTGCGATGATGACAGACGATGACCACAGTGGTGACCACGGGCAATAGTGGTACGATACGAGCCAGACGACCGAGTGGCAGGTAGACATTACGAGTGTCCAGGTGAACATTACGGTGAGTGGTAGCATTACGGGTAGTTGCGGGCAATGAGCCAGACGTGCAGTGAATAGTGCAGGTAGACATTACGACCAGAATGTGGGCGATACGAACTGAACGACCAGGCAATGAACCAGATGACGTGCAGGCCGGGCATTACGGTAGTTTGAGGTGGTATGACCGGTGAGTGGCCGGGCGATACGAGGCAATGAACCAGCGCATTACGAGTGTGGGCGAACATTACAGTGAACGTGTATTGAACATTGCGATGTATGTGAACGTTACGGTGAGTATTACAGTGTGGGAAGTAGACAATGCAGTGAGAATGCATTACAGGTGTGGGCCGAACGTGAGGTGGTAGTGGGCTGATACGAATGAACGTTACGGTGGTGGTGAACATTGGTATTACGATCATTCAGGTGATACGGAGTGTGGGTGAGGCGATACGAGCCGAACTGCGAGTTTAGATGAACGTGCGATGGTGTGAACGTTACGAATTGAGACATTACACGGGTGTGAAACAGACATTACGGGTGTGGGTGGTACGAATGAGATTACGGTGAGAATGGTACGGAACGTACAGTGTGGTTGACGTGCAGTGAACGTTACGGTGGTATTGAACATTACGGGTATACGTGCGGGTGTGGGTGAACGATACAGGTCAGTAGTATACAGATGAACGACCGGAAGCAATTGCAGGTGGTGACATTACGGTGAGTGGTAGATACGGGTGGTAGTGAGCATTTTGGTATGGAGTGAACATTACGGTGGTAATAACCAGGCATTACAGGCCAGACATTACGGTGAGGAGTGGCCGGGCATTACTGATGAACGTGTGGTAACATTACAATTGAACATGCAGGCAATGAGTGAACGTTACAGTAGACGTACTGTGGGTGTTACGGGTGTGAGCGAACGACCTGGTGGGCATTACAGGTGAACGTGCAGTGTCAGGTAACGTTGCAGTAGACATTGCGATGAGAGATGGTAGACATTACGGGTAGACATTACGAACAACCAGGTAGACGTGCAGGCAGGCATTACGCGTGTCGTGGGTAATTACAGTGTGGTGAACGTGATGATGACGGGCATTACGGGTAGACACAGTGTGAAACCAGACGATACAGAATCGGGCATTACGGATAGTACGAGGCCGGGCAGTGTGAGTAGACTGGTATGCGATGATGAATGGTAAGACGTGAACGATGCAGTGTGAACAGGCATTACAGGCTGAACGTACAGTGGTGCCGGGCATTGCGGGCCAGACATTACGGGTAGACGTGCAATTGGGTGTGCAATTCTGGGCGGAGTACGGTGGTGTTGAACACAGTGAGACGTGCAATTGTGGGTAGCGTGCAGGTGAGACGTGCAGTGTGGTGGGCGTGCAGTGTGGAAGTGAACGTTACGATGAGTAGCGTGCAGGTAATAGTGAACGTTACGGTGGTGAACGATACCGACCGAACATTACGGCCAGGTAGGCATTACAGTGTGAATGAACGTGCAATTACGGTGGTGGTGAATTACGAATAGTACGAACCAGACGTGGTGGACATTACGGGTGGTATACATTACGGTGAAGTGGTAGACGTGCGAACATTGGTAGACGATACGGGTAATAGTGGGCATTGCGACGTATGCTGAACGTTACAGTGAATGTGGAGCGATACGGTGTGAAGTGAACGATACGGTGGTGGTACGCATTACAGGTAATGGTAGTACGATGATGCATTGCAATTGAACATTACGGTGAGTGGTGAACGTACAGGCGAACGTGCAGTGTGGTGAGCATTGCAGTATTAGTGGGCATTACGGGCCAGCCGAGTGGACGATACGGGTTGAGCCAGACATTACAGTGGGTAACCGGGCATTACGGAAGATTTGGGTGTGAGTGAATTGGCGTGCAATTGAACGTGCAGGTGTGGGCGGAGCATTGTTATACTGGCCAGACATTACGGCGAGCCGAACGTGCAACGTGCGATGGTGGTGGACATTACGAGCCAGACATTAGTGTGGGTGAACGTTACGAGCCAGACATTACAGTGTGAGTGTTCGATACCACAGTGTGAGCCAGACGTGCAGGTGGACATTACGGTGGTGGTGAACGTGCAGGTGAACGTGCAGGTGTGGGTGAACGTGCAGGCCAGACGTGCAGGTGTGAGCCAGACATTGGTGTGGTGAACGTACGGTGGTGATGAACATTACAGTGTGAAGTGAACGTACGGTGGTGGTAGTCCCGAGCCAGACATTACAGTGTGGTGAACATTATAGACGTTACGAGTGAACATTACGGTGGTGGTAGACGTGAGCCGGGATACAGTGTGGGCAGGTATTGAACGTTACAGGTGGGTGGTATACATTACGGTGAGATGTGTGATACAGGTGGTGAACATTACGAGTAGTGAACGTGCGATGAACGTACGAGGTATTAGTGTTTCGTTACGAACGGCCAGGCGAACATTGATGAGAATGGTAGACGTGCAGGTGTGGTAGTGTGCGGTGAGAAATGTTTGACAGACATTTTGATGAGTGAACACACGGGTGAAGTATTGAACGTACGAATTGGAACGTGCAGTGTGGGTGAACGTGCAGTGTGGGTATTGAACGTGCAATTGAACGTGCAATTTGATGAACATTGATGAGAATTAATGAACGCGATACGATAGATACGGGTGAGTAGACGTTACGGGTGTGGAAATAGGTACATTACAGGTAATACGATGAGTGGTGGTCGTACGGTGAACATTACAGTGTGGAGCCGGGATACGGGTGGTGGGTATTACGGGTGGACATTACGGAGTATTGAGCTGAACGTTACGGTAAGTGACGAACATTACGGTGTGAATGAACGTGCAGGTGAGACATTACGAGCAGACATTACGGGTATTGGGTGGGTATGCGAATATGCGGTGAGTGGTAGACATGCAGGCGTAGTGGGCTGCAATGAACAATGCAGGCCAGGCATTACGTACAGTGTGAACGTCACAGGTATTGGTGAGCGGGTATTACTGTGGATGGTAGACGTGAACCAGGCGGCAATGTAGGCCAGACATTACGAGCAATGAGCAGACATTACGAGTGGTGAACAATAGTGGGTATTACTGTGAAGTGGCCGGGCGACCGGGTATTGGGTAGCATTACATCAACCAGACGTACGAGCGAACGTGCTGTGAATGTTAATTTGTTTAGTGTGTGAACGTTACGGTGAGTGTAGGCATGCAGGCCAGACATTACAGTGTGGAAGCAGACATTACGGGTGTGGGCAACGTGGTGGTGAACGTACAGGCAGACGTGCAATTGTGAATTGGGCATTACGGATGAACATTGCGAGCAATGGTGAACATTGAGTAGTGGGTGATACGGTGAATGTGGGTATTCTACGATGAACATTACGAACAGACGATACAGATGGTGTGCAGTGTGGAGCGGGCATTACAGGTATACGTTACGGTGAAGATGGTAGACATTACGAATGAATTACGAATATGAGTAGACATTACGGGTGAGACATTACGGTGAGGATGAGACATTGATGGGCATTACAGGTGTGGGTAGACATTACGAGCGGAACATTAGTCTGGAGCAGACGTGCAGGTGAATGGAGCATTACAGGCCAGACGATGCGGTGAAATGTGGGCATTACGAGTAGACGGTGTGAGCATTACAGTGTGAGTAGTGCATTACGAGTGATGGACATCCGCAGACAATAGTAGACGTACGGTGAGAATGGTAGACGTACGAGCGAACGATACAGTATTGAATGGTACGTACGGAAGCCAGACGTTACAGTGAAGTGGTGAACGTGCAATTGAACGTGCAGGTGTGGGTGACGTCTGAATTGAACGTGCAGGCGGAACGATACGAGGTGGGTATACATTACGGTGAGTATTGGAGCATTACGGGTATTAGTAGACATTACGGGTAGTGGTGAACATTACGAGTGTGGTGGATACCGTGTGTGCCAGACATTGCGGTGAGAATGGTGAACGTGCAGTGTGGGTGAACGTGCGATGAAATGGTACGTAGTGTGGTAGACGTGGTAATAGTACAGTGGTTATTGTGAGATATTGAACGTACAGGTAACGTGCAATAGTGGGTGTGTTCGGCGCCGGGTGAACGTACAGTACAGTGATACGGGGCCCAGGCCGAGACGTTACGGTGAGTGCTGAACGTGCAGGCGTACGTAATTGGAACGTGAACAATGGTGATACGAACCAGACATTACAGTGTGGTAGCGATACAGGTATACGATACGGTGAATGTGAACGTCACAGTGGGTGTGACATTCAGGCAGTGGGGAATGAGTACAGTGAACAGTGTGGTAGACGTGCGAGGTGGTGCCGATTACGGAGGCAGTAGTGTTTCATTACAGAATAATGGGTAGACGTACGAGCCAGACATTACAGTGAGTGTTCAGACATTGAGCAGACATTACAGTGTAGGTAGACGTGCAGTGTGAACGTGCAGGCAATGGTGAACGATTACGGTGAGGTGATTACGAATAATGAAGTGAAGACGATGTGTGAACGTGCAGTGGTGGCCAGGCGGGCGTGCAGTGTGAATGGGCGTGCAGTGGTGTACGGTGAGAGTGGTAGACGTCACAGTGTGGGCGAACGTGCAATTAGCGTACGAGCCAGACATTACCGGGTGGTATACGTACGGTGAATGGTAGACGATGTGAATAGACATTACGGGTATTAGTGAACGTTACGAATGGGCATTGCAGGTAATGGGCGGAACATTACGGGTAATGTGAACGTTACGGTGAGAATGATGAACGTCGGGTGAACGATACAGTCGATAGATGTGGGTAACATTTTTGGGTGTGGTGGTACAGGTAGACGATACAGTGAATGGTAGACATTATGCAGTGTGTAATTGAACGTTACGGGCCGGGCATTACAGGTGAACATATACGGGTGAACGTGGGTTTTAGATGGTGTTACAGTGAGTGTCGCGTGCGAACCGGGCGACCACGATGTATGCAGTGTGGGTGGACGTTACTGGATCAGACGTTACGAGTGTGGTGAACGTTGCAGACGACCACGGTGAGAATGTTGAACGTGTATTGCAGTGTAGTACAGTGAACCGATACGAGTGGTAGTGGAACATTACGGTAGTCCACAGTGTGGTAGACGTGCAATTGAACATTGATGATTCAGGTGTGGAGTAGACATTGCAGGCAATACGTGCGGTGAAATTGAACGACCACGGGTGAACGTGCGGGTGGTTGTACGGGTGTGGAGTAGACTGCGAATATTGGTAGACATTACGGTGGTGAACCAGTAGTGGTGTGCGATGTTGGGCATTACGGGTGTGAACTGGTGAATTGAACGTGCAGTGTGGGCGGAGCAGGTAGTGTTTTTTTGGGTGTGGGTGGGCGCGTTACGTGGTGAGCGGGCATTACGTTACAGGCCGGGTGTCTGGTGTGGTGTCTGATGTGGTGGTGTACGTGATGACCAGATACAGGCCAGACGTGCAGGTGTGGGCAGACGTGCAGTGTGGGCATACGTTACGGTGAGAATGTTGAACGTACAGTGAACATTGAGGTAATGAGTGAGCATTACTGAGTGAACGAATGACAGGCGCGGGCAATGGTGAACGACCACAGGCAGAATGTTCAGACGATACGAGTGAATTACAGTGGGCGCCAGTGAACGTCACGAGGTGGTTTGTCCCGGTGGGTGTGAACATTACAGTGTGAGCCAGACATTACGAGTATTGGTAACGTGCAGGCAGACATTACAGTGTGAATTGAACCGTGCGTGTATGTGAACGTTACGATGAGAATATTGAACGTGCGGGTAACGAGTGAACGGCTGATGAATGTTGCGCATTACGGGTGTGGGCGAGCGATTACACGGGTGGAGCGTGCAGATATTAGTGGTGTTACTGTGAAGATGAGCGAGACGTGCAGGTATTGATGAACGATGCAGTGTGAGTAGTACAGTGAACGATACGAGGCAATGAGTAGATGCGATACGGTATGAGAATGGTAGACGACAGGCCGAGCATTACAGGCCAGATTGACCGAGTGTAGGCCAGATTTTGGTATGCATTACGGTGAATGGTAGACGTGCGAACCGAGGTGGGCATTTTTGGTGAACAATACGAGTGGCCAGGTGAACGTGTGCGGAGGTAATGGGGTGAATGTTGGACATTACAGTGTGGGCGAACATTGCAGGTGTGGGTAGTGTGCGTGGTGGTAGACGTGCAGTGTGAACGACGTGGGTGAGACATTACGAGACAGTAACGGGCATTACGGTGGGTGAACGTGCAGTGTGGAGTGAACATTACTGTGGGGGAATGTGGAGCGATACAGTGGTGAACGTACGGAGCCAGACGTGGATTGGACGTGCTGTGGTGACGAACGACCACGGGTGTGGATGAACATTACTGATGGTGACCGGGCATTACAGTGAACGTGCAGTGTGGAGTAGTACGAATATTGAGTATACGTTACACGGTGGTGGCGTGCGGTGAACATTCTGGTGTGGGTGGACGTGCAGTGAACGTGCAGGTGTGGGCATTACAGTGTGGGTAGACATTACGGTGAGATGATGGCATGCAGGTAGACGACCACGGGCGGCAGGCCAGTATTACGAGCCAGACGTGCAGGCCAGACGAAGGTGGTACGTTACGGTGAAGTGGTAACGTGCAGTGTGGGTGCGAGCATTACGAGCCAGATTACGGGCAATAGTGAACGTGCGTGTATGGCAGACATTACGGTGGTGGTAGACATGCAGCTGAACATTACTGATGAGAATGTACGCGTGCAGGCGATACGAATGTGTGCAGGCAATGAGTAGACGTGCTGTGAGAGTGGTGGGCATTACGGGACGAGGCCAGACGTGCAGACATTGCAGGCGTAGGCCAGACGTTGCAGTGAGAATGTGGTTTAGTGTGGGCACGGAGCATGCAGTGTGGAGTGAACGTACTGTGAGGGTGGTAGACATTACGAGGCCGTGAACGTGGTGAATAATTGGTACGTGCAGGCAGGTAGTGTGCTGTGAGAATGTGGGCATTACGGGTGTGGGTGTCATTACGAGTGAACATTACTGTGAGATGTTGAGACGTGCAGGTGAATGAACGTTACGATGGTGGGCATTACGAATGAACGTGGGTGTGGGTAGACATTACAGTGTGTTTATACGTTACAGTGAATGAAACAGACATTACAGGCAGACGACCGATGTGGGTAGACGTGCAGGTAGACATTACACGAGGTGTAGTGAACGTGCAGGTAATGGAGTAGTGTGCGACGAGGAATGACCAGACGTGCAGGTGAACGATACAGGTAATTAGACAATTGAACGTAGTGAACACGGGTGGTATACATTACGGTGAGAATGTGGAGCATTACAGGCCAGGTAATTACGGTATTGGAGCCAATTACGGAGCCAGACATGCAGTGTGAGTGAACGTGCGTGTCTTGAACGTTACGGTGAGAATGGTAGACGTGCAGGTAATAGTAGTGAATGTACGTGATGTGGGCAGGCATTAGTGGGCATTACGGGCAATGAACATTCATTGCTGTGGGGGTGGTAGACATTACGGGTGTGGGACGTGCAGGCCAGACGTGCAGTGAACATTACTGTGAGTGAGCCAGACATTACACGGGTGTGGATGGCCAGGCATTACAGTGAACATTACGAGGTGTGGGTAGACATTTTGGGTGTGGTATACATTACGGTGAGTGTTACAGGCCAGACATTACGAAATTGACAGGCCAGGCATTACGGGCCAGACATTGCAGTGAACCGGAGCATTGCACGAGCCGGTAGGTAGGCAGCCACGGTGAGACGATACGGAAGTGTGGGCCATTACGGGCCAGACGTGTGCAATTACGGGTGGTATACGTACGGTGAATGGTAGACGTGCAGTGACGGAGTGAATTGCAGTGTCAGTGAACGTTACGAGCCAGACATTGCAGTGTGGGTGAACATTACCGTGTAACATTAAATTGAACGTACAGTAATGTACGTGCAGTGTGGAAGTGGGCTGATGCGGGTGAACCGGAGCATTGCGGGTAGTTACGATGTGGTGACATTACGGAAGACACGGGTGTGGGTAAGACGTTAATTAGACATTACGAGCCAGACATTACGGGTAGACGTGCAGTACGTGGTGGGCATTACAGGTAGTGTGGAACGTGCAGGTGTGTTGAACGTGCAGACATTACGGGTGTGTATGCGGTGAGATGGTAGGTATTGAGTGAACATTACCGGGTAATTTGATACGGTGAAGTGTGGGCGATACAGGCCAGACATTACGGGTGTGGGCAGAATTACGGGTGAACGCATTGGTGTGGGTAGTGCATTACGGGCAATAGGTAGACGTGCAATTGAACATTACGGTGGTATTGGGCATTACAGGTGAGACATTACGGGTGTGAGCAGACATTCTGATACAGTGGGCATTGCAGTGTGGAGCAGACATTACAGTGAGGGTGATGAACGTGGGCAATAGTGAACGTACGGTGAATGGTGAACGATACGGAGTGAACATTGCACGAGTGTTGAACAATGAATGAACGTTACTGGTAGACGATACGATGGTAGTAGACGTGCGAGCGAGACATGCAGGTCGTGGATGAACGTGCAGGCCAGACGTGCAGGCCAGACGTACGGTGGGTATACGATACGATGATGACGTTTGGTGTGGGTGAACATTACAGTGTGGAAGGCATTGAGTAGATATTGAACGTACAGTGAACAGTGAGCAGGCCGAGTGTGGGTAGTACGAGTGAACGTACAGTGTGGAGCTGAACGTTACGGCGAGAGTGGTGGCATTACGGGTGAGCCGAACGTGCAGATGAACGATACGAGCCGGAACATTGCAGTGTGAGCCAGACGTGCGGGTATACGTTACGGTGAATGTGGGCGATACGGGTGTGGTGGGCATTACGGGTAGTGTATGCGGGTGTGAGCCAGACATTACGGGTGTGAGCTGAACGATTACAGTGGTGAACGTCCCAGTGTGGGCGAACGTGCGGCTGGTAGATTGTTACTGTGAGAGTGTGGTGAACGTGCAGTGTGAACGTGTGGGTGAACGTGCAGGTGTGGGCAGGCATTACGGGTGTGGGTAGTACAGTGTGGGTGTACTGTGAGAGTAGTGAACAATGAGTAGATACAGGTAGACGTGCGGGTGAACGTACTGTGGATGTGGACATTACGGAACAATGGTAGACGTGCAGTGAGTGAACGTCACAGGCTGAGACATTACGAGGTATTGAGCCAGACATTACAGTGTGTGATGGTGGTAGACATACGAAGTGTGAGTGAGCATTAGTGAACATTACAGTGTGAGCCGGAGCATTACAGTGTGGGTGAACGTTACGATGGTGAGCAGACATTACGAACAGACATTACGGGTGGCGAATGGGCGTGCAGACAGACGTGCAGGTAGCGAACATTACAGTGGGCAGTGTAGACCAGACACGGGCGTTACGGTGAGTGGTAGACGTGAACATTGCAGTGTGGGCAGGCCGAACATTACGGTGGGGAATGGTAGGCGTTACGGGTAAGACATTACGAGGTGTGATGAACGTGCGAACGAACATTACGGGTCTGGGTAGACACGGGTGTGGGCCAGACGTGCGAGTGAACGATTGATGAGAGTATTGAACATTACAGGTGAACGTGGGTAGACATTACGAGGAGTATTGGTGGGTGGTGTGGTGAACGTTACGGTGAGAATATTGAATTTGTGCGGGTAATGAACAATACAGTGAGTATTGGGCATTACAGGTAGGCGATACGAGTGACAGATAACGTGCAGGCAGATAGACATTGGTAGACATTGGTGAAGATGGTAGACGTGCAGGTAGATTACGGTGTGTTGAGCCAGACATTACAGTGGACATTACGGAGTGGTATACATTACGGTGAATGGTGGGCATTACGGGTGACAGGCGGAACATTGTTGTTGCGGGTGAACATTGCAGTGTGAGTGAGCGTGCGTGTGGCGGGCGTTACGGTGAGTGTGGTATGCGAATATGTGAGTGAACAATGCAGTGAGAATGGTACGCATTACAGGTGTGGAGCGGAGCATTGCAGGTGTGGAGCCGGGCATTACGGGCTGGTGCATTACACGGAGCAGACGTGCGAGGTGGTAATTGAACATTACGAACGTGGGTAGACCTGGTGAACGTACAGGCCGGACGTGGTTGAGCCAGACGTGCGATGAGGTGTGAACGCATTACGAATTGAGACGATACGGTGTGGGCAATTACGGGTGTGGTGAACGTTACAGACGGGCATTACGGGTGTGGGCGTGCAGGTGAATGGTGAACGTCTGAACGACACGAACCAGTGAGTAGCATTACAGACATTACGGTGAAGTGTTGGGCGATACGAGCCGGAACGTACGGTGTGGGCCGAACGTTACGGGGTGGGCGATACGGGTGTGGTGAACGTGCAGTGTGAGTGGCGCATTGGTGAACGTTACGGTGAGTGTTCAGGCATTACGGGTGAACATACGGGTGTGAATGAACGTGCAGGTAGTACAGTGTGGTGAACATTACTGGTGTGAATGAACATTACGATGATGGGCGTGCAGTGTGAAGTGGTGTCTGATGGTAGTTGTGCAGTGGACGTGCAGTGTGGTGAACGTGCAGTGTGAACATTACGGAGCGGACATTACGGTGAATGAGGTGGCGAATGAACACGAGCGGTTTTGACGAATAGTACGGGTGGTATGCGATTACCCGGTCGGAGCGGGCATTACGTGTGGTGGGCGATACATGGTGAACATTACAACGGGCGATACGAGGTATTACAGGTATTGGTGAACATTATGAATGTGGGCGATACAGTGTGGTGAACAATGCAGTGGTACGCATTACAGTGTGGGTAGACATTACGGGTGAAGATGGGCTGATTACGAGGTGGTGATACGTGAGAATGTTGATACGAATGAACGTACAGTGTGGGTGAACATTGCAGTGTGGGCGAACATTACAGGTAGACATTACGAGGTTTAGATAATTACGGTGAGTGTCAGACGTGCAGTGAACGATATGGGTACGTGAGAGCCAAGACATTACGGGTAATGGGTGAACGTGCGGTAGACAATGAGCGAATTACGAGCCAGACATTATTGAGTGAGCCAGACGTACAGGTAGACGTGCAGTGTGGGTAGGACATTACGTGGTAGGTAGACATTGCAGATGAGACATTGCAGTGTGGGTGAACATTACAGTGAAGTGAGGCCAGACGTGCAGTGTGGTAGACGTGCAGTGAACGTTGCAGTGAACGTGCAGTGTGGGTGAACATTGCAGGCAGCATTACAGTGAGGTGGTAGTTGCAGTGTGGGTGAACATTGCACAGGTCAGACGTGGGTGAACGTTGCAGTGTGGAGCGTTACGGTGGGTGGTGATACAGTGTGGGCGAACGTGGAGCCGGGTACTGTGAAGTGAGTACAGTGTGGGCGATGGTGAACGTGCAGTGTGGGCAGACATTACAGGTGTGAGTGGTACAGTATGGTAGGCCAGACGATTACTGTGAGTGTTAGTTTGAGTGTGGGTAGACATTACAATTAGTTTGTTACGGGTAGACGTGCTGAGTGTTGAACGTACAATTGAACGTACGGGTGGTAGATGAACGATACGAACGAATGAACATGCAGTAGACGTGCAGTGTGGGTGAACGTTACGTGAGAATGTGTCACGAACAATGGTAGACCACGAGCCAGACGATACGAATAGCCGGAGTAGCATTACGAGTAGCATTACAGTGTGAATGGGCATTTTGGGGTATTGAACGTGCAGTGAACGTTGCAGTGAGTGGTAGACATTACGAGCCAGACATTTGAATAAATGGTGGGCATTACGAATTATTACAGTGTGGAGTAGACATTACGATGGTGGTAGACATTACAGTGTGAAATGGATGCAATACAGTGAAATAATGCGAATTGTGGGCGGAGCATTTTTGAGAATGACCAATTACGGGTAGTACGGTGTGGCCAGACATTGCAGGCGGGCCAGTGTGGGTAGACATTACACGAACACGGGTAAGAGTACGGGTTTTAGTAGACATTACGGTGGTGCCAGCGTCTGAGTACATTCATGCAGTAATTGGTGTAGTACGTTACAATTGAACGTGCAGTGGCCAGGTGAACGTTACAGGTAGACGTTACGGTGGTGTGAATACGGGTAGACATTTTGAGGCAATGGCCAGGCATTACAGTATTGGAGGTAGATGTGCAGTAGACGTTACGATGACAGGCAGACGTTACGGTGGATGTTGAACGTGCAGGTGAATAGACGTGCAGTGAACAATACGGGCGTGGGTGGCATTACGGGTAATGAGTGGTACATTGATGGAGAGATGGGTAGCATTACGAGTGATAGGCGGTGCGATACGGTGGTGTTGAACGTGCAGTGTGGGCGAACATTGCAGGTGTAGATGTTGCTACTGTGCTGAAGTGTGGACGTACAGACGATGATGGTGAGACGTGCAGTGTGAGCGGGCGATACGAGTGGTGAGTGAACGTGCAGAGTGTGGTGAACGTGCGGAAGTAATGAATGCAGTGTGGGTGAACGAACAGACACGGGTGAGACGTGCTGTGGTATTGGTAGACATTACGGGCGTAATTGAACGTTACAGTACAGGCAGATTACGAACGTGGAGTAGTGTTACGATGGTATTTGGTGTGGGTAGACGTACGAATGAACGGGTGTGGGTAGATAGGCGAATGTGGGCATTGCAGGTGGACAATACGGGTGGTGGTGAGGATGGTGAATTTGTGGGCGGACGTGCAGTGTCGACGGACATTACGGTGAGGAGCCGGGCATTGCAGTGTGAGCGAACGTGCGAGTGGGTGGCATTGCTGAGAATGTTGAACGTAGTACGGGTATTGAACGTGCAGGCCAGACATTGCTGTGGATGAGCGAACGTACAGTGAACGATTATTAATTGTTAGTGTGAATGAACGTTACGAATGGACATTACAGTGTGGTGAACGTGCAGTGAGGAATGGTGAGCATTAGTGTGGAGTAACGTTACGAGCCAGACATTACGGAGTGTGTAGTGAACGTTAGGTGAGTGGTGAGCGTACGGGTGAACATTAGTGTGGGTAGTACGAACGTAGTGGGCGAAGACCAGACGTGCAGGCGAACGTGCAGTGTGGGTAGACGTGCAGTGAGAATGTGGGCATGCAGTATTAGCCAGACGCGTACAGGTAGGAGCCAGACATTACGGTGCTGTCTGTGTACAGGTGAGAATGGTAGCAGATTACAGTGGGTAGCGTTACGGTGAAGTGAGTGTAGGAAACCGGCATTACGGGTGTAATTGGGCTGATACAGGTAAAGACGATACGGTGGTGACCAGACATTACAGTGTGGTATTACAGGTGAACGTTACGAATTATTAGTGTACAGTGTGAGTAGACGATACGATGAATGGTAGACATTACAGCGAAGTGAACAATGCGATGAGAATGTTACGCATTCAGATGTGGTGTTACCGGAGGTATTAATTGGGCTGATACGAGCCGGGCATTACGTTGCAGTGTGAGTGGCGTACACAGATGCGTTTGATACGGGTGTGTAGTGTGGGTAGACGTTACGGTGAGGGTGGTGGACGACAGACATTACGGAGGCTGATGGGCAATGTGCCCACGGTGTGAGATAACAGACATTGAGCGAACGTGACTGGGCGATACGAGCCAGACATTACTGTGAAATGTGTAATTAGACGATACAGGTAATAGTGGTACGATACTGTGGGATGGTAGACATTACGGGTAATGAATAGCACATTGAGCCAGACGTACAGTGAACGCATTACTGTGTGAGAATGTTAACAGTGAATTTGATACGGGTGTGGGCGAACGTGCAGTGTGGTAGACGTGCAGTGAACGTCCGGTAGTTTGACCAGTTTAGATGGCGGTGAATTGTGGACGTGCAGTGAACGTGCAGTGTCAGTGTTTGGGTGTAGATGGTATTACAATTGGACGTGCAGTGTGTAGACGATACAGTGAAATATTGGGTATACGGTGTGGGCGATTACGGTGTGGGTAGACGTACGGAGATGAGATTACGAGTAGACGTGAGTGTGAACGTGCAGGCTGAACATTGCAGGTAGGCATTACGAATGGGCATTACAATTGGTGGGCGTGCAGTGTGGTGGGTATTACAGGTGTGGGTAACATTACATTGAGTGGTGAGCGTGCGATAATCGTTGTGCAGTGAGAATGGTACGTACAGTGTGTAGTACAGTGTGGTGTTCATTACGAGTGGGTGATACGGTGGTGTGGCATTGCGAGTGTGGGTAGACGTGCGAGCAGACAATACGAGTGTGGGCCGAACGTGACGGGTAGACGGTGGTGGTGAGCGTGGAAGTGTGAGCCAGGTAGTACAGTGTCGACGAACGATGTGGGCATTACGAACAATGGTGGTGATACGAACCGGATTACGGGTGGGCGCGTTAGAGAGATGAGCCAGACGTCCTGTGGATTACGGGTGGGTAGACGTTACGTGTGAACGTTCAGTGTGGGTGGGCAGTGGGCGACAATAGTGGTGATACGGTGAATGTTACAATTGGGTATGGGTGGAGCATTACGGGCAATAATTGAGCATTACACGAGTGTGAACGTGCAATTGAACGTGTAGGCCAGACGTGCAGATGGCGTACAGTGTGAATAGGCCCAGGTGTAGTGGTACCGAATGAACGACCACGGTGGTAGACGTGCAGATGGGATGTGGGCGGCGCATTGCAGGCCGAGACATTACAGGTGGGCATTGCAGGTATTAACATTACGTGTGGTGGTGACATTACAGTGTGGTGAACAGTACGGTGAAGTGGTACGCATTGAGTGTGGGCTGAACATTGCAGTGTGGGTGAACATTACGGTGAACATCCGCGGTGGTGGTAGACGTCTGATGAACGTGCGAGGCGTGGGCGATACGGTATTGGAAGGTGGGCGTACGGGTGAGCATTACGGGTTTGCTTGATTACGGGTGTGGTAGACGTTACAGTGAAGTGTTGAACGTTACGAGTGTCGACGGTACATTACAGTGGTAGTACGGGTGTGAGCGAACATTGCGGTGTGAAGCGGGTGATACTGTGAATGTTGAACATTACGGGTAGGCCAGACGCTACGAACAACAGGCAGCATTAGTGTGATGGTTTCCGATACTGGCGGAGATAATCCGATACAGTGTGGTAGACCCATTACGAAACAGACAGTACGAGTAGTGCTGTGAGAAATGTTTAGACGTACAGGCCAGATTACGAACAGTGTGGATAGACGTACGAGCGGACATTACGGGTGACAATTTTTGACGAGAATGTGAAGCATTTAGTATGGTAGTGAACATTGATGTGGGCGTGGAAGTGAGAGATGGTAGACGTGCAGCCGAACGATACAGGCGAGCCAGGTATTGGGTAGTGTTTGACGGGTATTGTTAGACATTAATTACAGGCCAGACATTACAGGTTGGAAGTAGACGATACGGTGGTGAACGTTACAGAGCTGATGTGAGCTGAACATTAAGTGTGGTGAGCGAACGTACGAGGTGGGTGAACGTTACGGTGGTGAGCCGGGTAGTGTGTGACATTGCGAATGACAGATGGTGCTGACGAATGTCGAAAGTGGCCAGGCGGTAATGGGTAATTACGGGTGTGAGCAGTATTGGTAATAGTACGAACGTACGAGGTAGTTGATACTGTGGTGAGCCGGGCATGCAGGCCGAACGTTACAGTGAGTAGACATTGAGTAGTGCGATACAGGCCGGGCATTACTGTGAGTGGTAAGACGTGCAGGTAATAGACATTACGGTAGATGGGTGTTACTGTGGAGAGCGTCTGAGTAGACGATACGGGCCAATGAGCATTACGAGTGTGTACGAGCCAGACATTACGGGTGAGTAAGTGTTACAGTGGTGGTAGACATTCCGGGTGTGAGCCGAACATTACGGAGGCCGGAACGTGCAGGTGACAGACATTGGTAGTCGGGCGTGCAATTGGGCTTGCAGTGAAAAGACAGACGTCTGATGGTGGTAGTGTGGTGGCATTACGAGTAGACATTACAGGCAATGGAGTAGTGGTGAGCCCAGCGTACGAGCCAGATTGTGGGTAGTATTGGGCAGACAATGGGTGAACGTGGTGGTACAGACAATAGTGAACGTGCGATGAGTGTGAACGTCAGGCAACCAGACAGTTACGGTGGTGATACTGTGAGGAGTGAGCGGGCATTACGGGTGTCAGGCGTGTGGAGGTGGACGTGCAGTGTGGGCGAACATTACGAACGTAGACAATTACAGATGAACGTGCGGGCCAGTTACGTGCTGTGGTGGTAGTACGGGTAGTGCAGGTGTAGTGAACGTACGGGGCCGGACATTACAGTGGTAGACGTGGACCGAACGATACAGTACGGGTAACCGATGAACATTACAGTATGTGGAAAGACATTACATTGAATGGTGAACGTGCAGTGTAGTAGATGTCTGACTGAGAATGGTACGCATTGCAGTGTGGGTAGATACTGGTCCTTCTGTAACTCGGTGTGGGGCGTGAAACTGGCAACCGAGAATAGTGGGTTCGATCCCGGACCGCCCATAAGTGAAGTGTATGCGCATGACAACAGAATAGAGCTTTGGATAGAAGTCTGCGTGGCATATGTGGGTGAACGGCTGTGGGTACAGGCCAGACGATACGAGTGTGAAGCCGAACATTACGAGCCAGACGTGCAGTGTGAATGAACATTACAGTGTGAGGTAGACGTGCAGTGAGTGTGCAGTGTGAAGTGAACGATACACGATTGAATGCATGCAGACAATGAGCGAACGATAGTGGTATTACGGGCGGATTTATTACAGTGGTGGTAGACGTACGAGGCCAGACGTACAGTGTGAGTGAACGTGCAGTGAACATTACGAATGAACAACGTTACAGTGTGGAAGTGAACGTTACGGTGGTGTGGATTACAGTGTGAAATGAACGTACGGTGAATGGTACATGCAGGTATTGGTGTTGATACGAATTGAGATGTATTGAGTGGTGATACGGTGAACGTGCAGGTGAACATTGCAGTGTGGGTGAACGTGGGTGTGAATGAACGTACAGTGTTCGATGCGGTGAACATTACGGAGTTTGGGTGTGAACGACGAATGAACATTACAGGCCGAGACGTGCAGCCGGGCATTACAGGCCGAACATTACGGGACTGGAGTAGCGTGCAGTGTGGGTGGGTGCGATACGTGAATGACCGAACGGAAGGTATTAGTGTAGGCCCATTACGAACGATGGGGCGGGCATTACGGTGAATGTCAGATGCCGAATGTGAACGGGCCCGTGCAGGTGGCAGGCCAATTGCTGTGGTGTTGAACGTGCAGTGTGAAGACGATGATGGTGAACATTACGGGTGTGGGCGAACATTACGAACAATAGTGAACGTACTGGGGCTGGTGAACATTACGGGTATAGTGAACACAGTGAACATGCTGGGTGAACGATACTGTGGTGAGCCGGAACGTACGGAGTGGGCATTACGGGTGTGTTGGCGTGCAGTGTGGTGAACGAATGAACGTCTGAACGATACGGTGGTGATAGACATTACAGGCTGAACAATACGGGTGTGGTGGGCGTGGGCGCATTACAGTAGTGGGAACGTGGAAGGTGTATGTGAACATTACGGTGATAGGCGAACCACGTGAATCGGTGGGCGAACGTGCGGCAATAATTAACGTGCAGGTGGCCAGACGTGGTGGGCTGGATGACCGGGTGGGCAGCATTAGTGTGGGCAGACGTGCAGTGTGGTACGTGAATGTGAACGTGCGAACGGTAGACAGACGTACGAGCCAGACCGGGTGAACGACCACTGAGTGGTAGCCCAGGTAGACATTACACGAGGTGGGCGGGCGTGCAGTGTGGATAGGCATTACAGGTGAACGTACGGAAGCTGAACATTACAGTGAGATGTGGGCATTGAGCCAGACGAATGCGGAATGACATTACAGTGTGTGAACGACCCTGATGAGTGGTAGCGTGGAGGTGTATGGGCGTGATCGTGTAGTATTACTGACCAGACGTGCAGTGTGCTGGTGTGCGGTAGGCTGAACATTGCGTGTGGCGAACTGTGCAGTGTGGGCGTGGTGGGCCAAGATTACAGTGTGGGCGAACATTACGGGTGTGGCAGACATTACAGGTGTGGTGTACTTTGTGAGATATTGAACGTCACGGGCAATGAATAACGTGGTGAATAACGTGCTGTGAGAATGGTACACTACTGGGTAGACGTGCGAATGACCAGTGGACGTGCAGGTATTGAATGGGCGTGCAGACGGGTGACCGGGTCGTGGGCTGAACATTACGGTGAATCGACCGGAGCATTACGGTGACAGGTGGGCATTGCAGATGAACGTAGTAGACATTGGGGCGAATGTGGTGATGCAGTGTGGGTAGGCGATACGGGTGGGCCGAACGTACGAGGCCAGACGTGCAGTGGGTGGGCATTACGGTGAGTGGTGAACGTGGTAATGGTGGTGACCACACGAGTGAACGACCGTGTGGAGGTGAACGTTGCGAGGTGTCGATCAGGGTACGGTGAAGAATGTTGAACATTGGTAGACGTGCAGTGAACATACGTTACGGTGGTGTGGGCATTACGAGTGTGGTAGACATTACACGAGTGAGCCAGACATTACGGGCTGAACGTACGGTGAAATGTTGAACGTACGAACCAGTAATTGAACATTACAGTGAACGTGCAGGTAATGAATAGCAGACGTGCAGGTATTGGGACGTGCAGGCCAGACGTGCGGGTGTGAATGGGCATTACGTGTGGGTGAACATTACAGGTAGACGACGAGTGTGAGTAGACATTGCAATTGAACGTTACAGCCAGACGTACGAACATTACGAATGATGTTATACGACCGGTGAGAGTGATGAACATTAGTGTGGGTAGATTTGATACGGGTGTAGTAGATACGATTACAGTAGATTACAGTATTGAGCCGAACGTGCAGTGGTGGGTGATACGTGAGAATGGTAGACATTACGTAGTAGCGTGCAGATGGTACGATACGATGAGTGTTGAACGTTACGGGGTGTGGAGGTAAACGTTGTGGGCCAGACGTGAATGAACGTGCAACTGATCGATACGGTTAGGCCAGACATTACGGTGGTGGCAGACATTACAGGCCAGACATTGCAGTGTGGGTGGAGCGTGCAGCATTGCAGTGTGAGTGAACATTAATTGGGCGATACAGGTGGTGATGACGTTGCAGTGTGAATGAACATTACGCGTGTGAAACGAACATTACAGTGAACATTACGGAGCCAGACATTAGTGTGGAGTAGGCATTACAGTGAATGGCCAGACGTGCAGTGAGAATGTGAATTTGTCTGAGTCAGACATTGCGAGGTGTGGGTGCAATTACGGGTGGTAATTGAACATTACAGTGAACGTTACGGTGGTAGTGGAGCATGCAGGCCAATGGTAGGTGACGAATGGACATTACGAGCCAGACGAGCAGTGTGAACCGGGCATTACACAGTATGCATTACAGTGAGAATGTGCAGTGAATATTACGGGTGAACGATACGGTGAATGGTGAACGTGAGTGAACGTTACGGAGTGTGAGGTGAACGTTACGAGTGTGAATTACGGTGAACGTGCAGTGTGAGTGAACATTACGGGCAATAGTGAACGTGTACAGGTGGTACGTGCAGGTAATGAATATTGAACATTACGGCCAGACGATACGGGTGAGCGTGCATGTGCGCATTACGGTGAGTGGTGGGTGGGTAGACATTACAGTGTGGAGTATACATTACGGGTGAACAGCCGAGGTAATGAGTGAACATACGAATGTGGAGCCAGACATTGATGAAGATGATGAACATTACGGGCAATGGATATGCGGGTATTAAGGCAGACATTACGGTGAGAATGGTGGTGTAGTGTGGCGGGCATTGCGGGCAACGAGACGTTGCTGTGAATGTGAACGTGCAGTGTGAGCGTGGGCGGGCATTGAAGGTGTGGGCGAACGTGCAGGTGTGAGCAATTGGTGATACGGTGAGTGCCAGACGTGCAGATGAACGTGTGGATAGATGCGATACAGGTGTGGTGGGCATTACGAATGAACGGGTGTGAGCCAGACGTGCAGTGAACGACCACGGTGAAGTGGTGGCATTGCAGTACAGACGTGTAGACAGCGTGTTGAGGTGTGGGCATTACGAGTAGATACAGTGTGGTAGGCGATTACGGTGAGGGTGGTGGACGTGCAGGTAGTGTGGAGAAGCATTACGGGTAATGGTGAACGACCTGATGAATGGTAGACGTTACAGTGTGAACACGGTGATGGAGCAGACGACCCACGGTGAGAGATGTGGGCGATACGGGGGCAGACGTGCAGGTGTGGGTAGACGTTACTGTGGTGGTAGACATTTGAGCCAATGGGCGATGATAATTGAATATTACGGGTGTGGGCGAACGATACAGATATGAGCGGAGCATTGGGTGTGAGTAGTGCAGTACTGTGGAGTGAGCCAGACGACCCAGTGTGGGTAGTATTACGAACAGACGTGCAGGCAGACATTGCACAACGGTGAGCGGGCAGGCCAGACGTGCAGTAGGCGAACATTGCAGTGTGAATGAACATTACAGGCCAGGCATTACGGGTGTGAGCAGACATTACGGTGAGTATTTGGGCATTACGAGTGTGGGCAGACATTACGAGCCGAACAGGCCAGACGTGGAAGCGAAGATGGTGAACGATACGAATGAACGTGTAGGTTGACGTTACGGGCATTACAGTGTGGGCCGAACGTACGATGAGGAATGGTAGTAATGGTGGGTACGAACGTGCGGGTGTGAGTAGACGTTACGGGTGTGGGCTTGGAAACCATACGATGGTGGTGAACGTGGTGCAGGTGGTAATTGCAGGTAATTACGAGGTGTGGGCTGGGCATTACGGAATGAACGATACGGTGACAGATTAGGGCATTACGATGTAGTGGGTGATACGGGCCAGACATTGCAGTGTGAATGAACGTTACTGTCAGACATTACAGTAGTTGCAGTGAACGATTACAGGTGGTGGTATGCGATACGTGAATATTGAACGACCAGTGTGAAATGAACATTACAGGTAATGGTGGCATTACAGGCCAGACGTTTTAGTATTGAGTAGACATTAGTTAGAATTGAACGATGGTGGGTGATACGAGTGTGGGCGGAACGTGCAGGTGGACGTTACGTGAGAAGTGACCAGACGTGCAGGCTGAACATTACAGTGTGGTGGGCTGAGCAGACGTACGAGTGCAGACTGGTCGTGCAGGTTTGGTGGGCATTACGGTGGTGTGAGACATTGCAGTAGACGTGGTGTGGTAGACGTTACACAGTGAACATTCACAGTGTGGGTAGACGTGCAGGCAGATACGGGTGTGGTATTGACATTACGGGTATTAGACAGGCATTCAGCGTGTGAATGGCCAGGCCAGACACATTACGGGTAATTACAGGTGTGGGTGAACGTTACGGTGAAGTGGTAGATTACATGAGAATGTTGAGACATTGAGCCAGACATTACGAACGGCCAGGTAGACATTACACGAGTGTAGGTAATTGAACGATACGATGAGAATGTGGAGCATGCAGGCAGGCTGGGCGTGAATAGACGTGCAGTGAACGTGCAGATGAGCAACATTTGCAGTATGCGATACAGATGAATGGTGGTGATGGTGGTGACCTTTGGTGAACATTGGTGGTAGACGTGCAGGCATTGCAGTGTGAGCAGGCATTACGGGTGGTAGTGGGTATTGAGCCGGGCAGGCCAGGCGTGCAGTATTGGTGAGCAGACGTGCAGTGTGGGTGAACGTGCAGGCCAGACATTACGTAACGCACATTACGGTGAATGTTGAACCACGGTGGCGAGCGAACATTACGGCTCAATGGTATACGTTACGAATTGAACTAATACGAACGTGGGTATTACAGTGTCTTGGTGAATGGTGGACTACGGTGTGGGTAGCGAACATTGAAGTGAATATTGAACGTGCAGTGTGGTGGCTCATTGCGGGTGTGGTACTGTGGATGGTAGACGATACACAGGTGCAGGCGACCGTGGGCGAGCGTCCCAGTGTGGGCAGACGATGCAGTAGTGGAGCATTACGGGTATTAGTAGGCATTACGGTGAGGTGTGAACATTACGAATGAACGTGACCGAACACGTGCAGGTATTAGTGAACATTACGGAGAGCAGACGTGCGAGGAATATTAATTGAACGTTACAGTGAACATTGATGGAATGTTAATGACCAGACATTACGGAGTGTGAATGAACATTACAGTGTGGAGTAACGTGCAGGTAGACATTACGGGTGGCCAGGTAGACATTTACGGTGGAGTGGTGGGCATGCGAGTGAACGTACGGGTGGTAATTGAACGTGCAGGTGTGGTATTACGGTGAATGGCCAGACGATACGGGTGACAATGTGAACGTGCAGTGTCGTCTTGAACATTACGGTAGACGGCGAACGCCAGTGTGGGTAGACGTTGCTGTGGTGGTGAGACATTGGTGTGAACGTGGTAATTGTATTAGTGTGGGCAGGTGAACATTGATAGCGTTGCTGGCGAGTGGTAGACGTACGTGCGTTCGACCATGCAGGTGAACGTGCAATTACTGTGAGATATTGAACGTCTGATGAACGATACGAGTGTGAATGGCGATACGGGTATGTGAATGAACGTACAGGCAGACATTACGGGTGTGGTAGACGACAGTGGGAGATGAAGGCGAGACATTACAGTATTGAGCCGAACGTGCAGGCAGACATTACGGCCGTGGGCCAGTGCATTAGGCGAGGTAACAGACTGCAGGCCAGACGTACGGGTGTGGGCATTACAGGTGAACGTGCAGGCGGCAGGCGAACGTTACGGTGGTGGTAGCGGGCATTACGAGGCCGGTAGTACGGGCGGAACGTGCAGTGTGAGTAGATCGATACGGGTGTGGTGGGTGTGAATGGCGATACGAGTGAACATTACGAATAGGGTATACGATGATGTGGTAGACGTGCAGGTAATAATTAGTTTGGGTAGTGAACGATGCAATGAACATTGATGGTGTTGAACGTGCAGTGTGGTGGCGCATTACGGGTGAACGTGCAGTGTGGAGGCAGACATTTACGTTGAGTGGTGGTGCGATACGGGTAATAGGTGAATTACAGGTATTAATTGAACATTACGGGTGACAGGTAGACATTACAATTGGGTGATACGGTATTGGGTAGTTTGACCGGTGAGAATGTGGAGCATTACGGGTATATTAGGTAATTACGGTGGGCGATACAGTGTGGAGTAGACGTGGAAACGGAGTAGACATTACAGGCCAGACGTGCGAGGTGGCAGGTTGACATTACGGAGGCAGACATTACGGGCAATGGTAGGTGACCTGATGAGATAATTATTACAGTGAACGATACAGTGTGGGTGAACGTTACAGTGAGTGGCCAGACGTGTAGATGGGATGATGAACATTACGAACAATGGTGAAACGTTGGAGCGAGAATGTGGGCGTCCCAATTGAACTGCGGGTGTGGGTTGACGTTACAGGTGAACATTGCAGTGTGGGTAGACATTACGGTGGTGAGCGGACGTGCAGTGTGGTGAATTGCAGGTAGACGTGCAGTGTGGGTGAACATTACAGTGAGTGGGTACATTACAGTCGAATGTGAATTATTTGGGTGGTGTGATGGAAGACGTACGGTGAATGGTAGACATTACAGGTAGATAGCGTTACGAAGACAATAGACGGAACGTTACAGGCCAGACATTACAGTGGTGAGTGAACATTACGGTGTGGTGAACATTACTGGGGTAATGGGTAGACATTGATGAGTGGCAGGCATGCGAGGTATTGAGTGAGCATTGCAGGCAGACATTACGGGTGTGGGCGGGCATTGCAGTGTGGGTGGTTTTACGGTGGTGGTGAACGTGCAGGTAGACATTACGGGTGGTGCCATTGCGGTGAGAATGTCGGGCATTACAGTGTGGAGTAGACGTTGCAGGCAATGAATGGGCGATACGGGCCAGACATTACGATGAAGAATATTGAATACGAATAATTGAGCATTACAATACGTAAACAGTAGTACGAACACATTACGAACGGCAGATTAGACATTGCGAGTGGTAATTGAACATTCGCAGTATTAGTGGGCGGTAGTCTGGACATTACGGTGGTGCATTACGTGTTGAACATTGCAGGTAATGAGCTGAGTGTGAGCCAGATGATGAACGTGCAGTGTGCTGAACATTACAGTGTAGTGGGCGTACAGTAAGTGAGGCATTATGGTGAACGTGCAGTGTGGGTAACATTACGAACGTAGTAGACGTTACGGTGAAGTGGTGAACGTGCAGTACAGGCAAGACCATACGTACGGTGGTGATGAACGTGCAGTATTAGTGAACATTACCCGGGTAATGGGTGAACGTGCAATTGAACGTTACGAGTATTGGAGTATACGATAGATTTGAGTAGACGATACAGGCCAGACGTACAGGCGAACGTGCAATTGAACATTACGAATGATATACGATGAATGTTGTTTGATACAGTGTGTTGAACATTACGAGTATTAGTGATGAATGCAGGTGTGAGTGGGTTGCAGTGTGGTGAATCATTTTGTGAATGGTGAGACATGCAGTGTGGTGTTGAACGTGCAGTGATGGTGGGCATTGCAATTGCAGTGTGGTGAGACGTTGTGGTGAACGTTGCAGTGGTGTGTGAGTCGTTGCAGGTTTGGAAATGAACGACCCTGATGGTGCCGGGCATTACGAACGAACGTGCAGTGTGGTAGACATTGGTGATGCAGGCAATAGACATTACGAGCCAGACATTACGGGCAATAGGTAATGACATTGCAGGTGAATGAACACACGCGTGTGGAAGCTGATGTTTTGATGAGAATGGTAGCATTACGGTGAGGAATGGTAGACCCGCAGTGCGGGTGTGTATTACGGAGGTAATGTGGGCATTACGAATGAACATTGATGAGAATGTTTGATACGAACCAATGAATTAGCGTTACGAACAGACGTCTGTCCAGACATTTGAATATTGCTTGAACGTACAGTATGCGATATTGACATTACGAACGAATATTACCGGGTAGTTGTGTGGGCGTGGTGTACGTGCGGTAATAGTGGAGTGCAGTGTAGACCAGCTACGAAGTGGCGATACGGGTGTGGGTGACGTTACAGTGCAGGTAGATTTGATAGTGAACGTGCAGGTCAGACGTACAATTGAACGATACATGTACGCATTACAGGTAATAGTGAACATTGAGTGTGGTATACGATTACGGGAACTAATACAGTGTGAACAGACGTGCAGCTGTGGTGGGACGTTACGGTGAGAGTGTGGGCGGCGATACAGATGTGGGCCAGACATTACAGTGTCGTGCGCGGGCTGATACGGTGAGGGAGTGGTGAACGTGATGTGGGGCGAGGGTATTGCGAGGCAACGAATGAACGTTGCTGTGAGTGTTGAACGACCGTGTGGGCGGGCGATTACGGGCGTGTGAGCCAGGCATTACGGGTGTAGTGAACGTTACTGATGGTGGTAAAACAGTTTCACAGATAATGACCAGAGCATTGCAGTGTGGGTGAACGTTACAGGCCAGACGTGGGTGGGCGTTACGAGCCAGACGATGCAGTGAGAATGTTGAACGTGCAGTGGTGTGCGGAGTGTCGACGGGCATTACGGGTGTGGGTAACGTTACGAGTAGACGATACAGGTGGTAGTGAACATTACGGTGGTGTTGAACGTGCAGGTAGACAGCCTGCGAATGGGCATTACAGTGTGGGTGAACATTGTGAGAATGGTGAACATGCAGTGGTATGTAGGCATTACAGTGATGGGCGGACAATGCGGTGGTGTTAATTGCAGTGTGGATGAACATTGCTGTGTGGTAGACGTACGAACGTGGTAGATATACGGGTGTGGGCGAACATTGAGCGTAGTGAGCATGGTGAACGTGCCGTGGTGGTAGTGCGTGCAGTGTCAGGCCAGATGGTGAACGTACGGGTGAACATTACGAGACGACCAATTACGGGTGTGAATGAACATTGAGTAGACGATACGAGGTAGTAGATCAAGCGTTACGGTGGAATGTTGAACATTACGGGTAATGAACGTTACAACGTGCAGACAATAGTGGGTGATGGAAGCGTGAACGTGCGAACGTTACGGGTGACGGGTTGACGTGCGAGCGGGCATTACGGGTAGCGAACGTTACGTGAATGTGCGAACTATTGGTGGGCATTACGGGTATTACGGTGTGGAGTTTACATTACAGTTAATGGTGATACGATGATGTTGATTGGATACAAGCAGTGAAATGGGCTAGGTGCTGGGGCATACCAGAGCTGAACATACGTGGACGATGAGAATGTGATGCGGGTAATAATTGGGTACAGGCCAGGTGACGATGTGGATGAACGTTACGGTGAGATGAGCCAGACGTGGGTGAACGTTACGGAGACATTGAGTGTGGAGTGAACGTTACGGCAATGGGTAACGTTACAGTGAACGTGCATGTGTAGTGAACGTTACAGTGGTGGGCCGGGCGTGCAGTGTGAGAACGATACGAGTGAGACATTACGGCTGAACGTGCTGAGGCTGGAACGTTACGGGCAGACAGGTTGACATTACGAGCCAGACACGGGTATTGAGCCGAACGTTACGGTGGTGGTCGGGCGATGCAGGTGTGGGTGATACAGATGGACATTGCAGTGTGAGTGAACATTGCAGTGTGGAGTAATTGCAGTGAGAATGGTGAACGTGCGAATGAACGTACGAACCAGCGTTACAGTGAGAATGTTGAACGTCACGAACGTAACCAGGTAGACATTGCAGTGGCGAGTGAACGTGCAGGTGAACATTACGGTGAATGCATTGCAGTATGAGCCAGCCCCGCAATTGAACGATGCAGTGTGAGCCAGACATTACGGTGAAGTGGTGAACGTGCAGATATTGGGTAGACATTACAGATGAACGTGATGAACATTACAGTGTGGGTAGACGTGCAGTGAGATGGTAAGACATACGAATGAACGTGCAGGTAATTTACGATTACAGTGAGAATGGTGAACGATACAGTGTGGGTGAACATTACAGTGTGTGGTGGGCATTACGGTGAACATTACGGTGAATGGTAGACATTACGGGTGTGGGTAGACGTGCAATTGGAGCATTACATGTGTGGGTGGGCATTACAGGTAGTTTGAGTATTGGGCTGGAGCATTGCAGCAGACATTACAGACGTGAGTGTGAATGAACGTGCAATTGAACGTGCAGGTGGTATCATTACGGTGAGAATGGTAGACGTGTGGAGTGAACATTACGAGGTAATGTTAATACGGAACGTGCAGACAGGCCGAACATTACGATGAGAGATGACGGGCATTACGAGTGTGTGTTACAGTGGTTTGTGACGACGAATGTTGAACGTATAGTGAACATGCAGATGTAAAATGGTTACAGGTGTAGATGGCGATACGGTGATGACGGGCATTGTACGATAGACATTACGAGTGGTACGGTGAGAATGTGAACGATACGAGTGAGTAGACTTGCAGTGTGGGCTGAACGTACAGACAGATTGGTGTGGGTAGACGTTACGGTGAATGTGGGCTGCAGTGAGCCAATTAGAGCGAATGTCAGACATTACGGGTGTAGTGAACGTGCAGGCAGACATTATATTGGGCCCCGGTGGGTGGCCAGACGTGCAGGTGTGGGTAGCGTTACGGGCATTACGGTGTGGGTGAACGTGCAGGCGGTAGTGGGCATGGTGTTATTGGGCATGTGAGCTGGGTGACCACGGTGGTGGTGAACGTGCAGTGTGGGTGGGTACGAGTAGACATTACACGGCAATAGTGGACTGGAAGCGAGTGGCCAGACGTGCGAGCCAGACGTGCAGTGCAGGCCAGACATTACGGTGAAGTGTGGAGCATTACGGGTGAACAGGTGAAGATACATTACAAATGAACATTACGAGTAATGGTATTACAGGCAATAGTGAACATTTACAGTACGGTGAGATGTTAGACGATACGGGTGTGGGTGAACATTACGAATGAGACATTACGGGCGTAGGTGAACGTTACGAGCGAACATTACGAACGGCCAGATAGACATTACTATTGGGTAACGTGCGAGCCAATTCACGGGCAACCAGGCGGGCCATTACGAGTAGACGACTGATCGGAGGCTTCGCTGACCCACGGTGAGAATGTGGAGCATTACGGGTGTGCAGGTGAACGTGCGGTGTGGGCCGAACACGAGTAGACGTGTAGTGAATTTGGTAGGCATTGAGTAGACGTACGAGTGAACATGAACGTGAATGACCAGACATTATGGAGGCGGGCATTACCCAGTGTGAGCCAATTGCAGGTATTGGGTAGACGTTACGGTGGTGGCCAGACGTGCAGGCCGGGCATTACGAATTAGTGATTACGTCGAGTGGTGAATTTGGTGATAGGCATTAGGTGTGAATGAATTTTGAGCCAGATTTGATACTGATGAATGTGGACATTACACGGGTGACCAGGCCGGGTTACAGTGTGGTGAACGTGCAGTGTGGTGACCGGAGTGTAGTGGGCATTACACAGTGAACATTACATATTGAATTAGTGTGCAGGTGTGGATGAACATTACAGTGTGGTGAACATTACGGTGAGTGTGCAGACGTGCAGGTGTGGTGAACGAGTGAACTACGGGTGTGAGTGGGCGATGGGCGAGGTATTAGTGCAATTGCAGGTGTGGGTTGACGTGCAGACGTTTGACCTGCGGGCCAGGTGGTGTTACGGTGGTGAGCGGGCATTACGAGGAACGGAGTACGGGTGAATATTACGAGTGTGGGTAGACGTTGCAGGCAATGGTAGACGTGCAGTGAGAGTGGTGGGCGTGCAGTGGTGCAGTGAAGTGGTAGTGTGAGCGGGCATTACGGGTGTGGGTGAGGTGAGACGGACGTGCAGTGGCCGAACAGACGTGCAGGCCAGACGTACAGGCGGCCAGTGCGACGTTGATGGTGGGCGGGCGTGCAGTGTGGTGGTATTACAGTGAACGTGCAGACGGCAGGTAGACGTCCGGGTGTGGGTAGACGTTACGTGGTGTGGACGTGCAATTGAGACGTGCAGGTGGTATACGTGCAGTGGTGGTAAGATTACGTGCAGGTGTGGGTAGACATTGAGCCGAACGATGCGATGATGTTGGGCATTACGGGTATTAGTACGGTAGTTACAGGTATTAGTGAACGTACGAATTACGAGTGTGGATAGACATTACTGTGAGCGAACAGACATTACGAGAATATTAATTGGGCGATGAACGATGACAGATGTGAACGATACGGAGTGACATTGAGCTGGTGTGCAGATGAGTAGACGTGCAACATTAGTGTGAATAGACATTACAGATGTGGGTAGACATTACAGATGAACGTGAGTGAACATTACGGGTGAACGTACGGGTGGTGCTTTGCGGTGGTGGTGGGCATTGCAGGTAGATGCGAATGGGTGTGCGGGTGGGTAGACATTACGTGGGGAATGGTAGACGTGTGAGTGAACGTACGAGCGGGCATGAGCAGTGGCGAACGTTATGGAGTAGGTAGCATTACGAGTGTAGTGAACGTACGGTGGTAGACGTGCAGGTGAACGTGTGCAGTGAGGAACGCGATACGTGGTGGTAGACGGCAGGTGTGGTGAACGTTACAGTGTGGGCCAGGTAGACATTACGGTGAGATGGTAACATTACAGTATTAATTAGACGTGCAGGTGAACATTGCAGTGTGGTGAACGTGCGGTGAGATGATGAATACGGGTGGTGAACGTTACGAGTGAACGATGCGGGCAACCAGTGAACATTACGGAGCAACCAGTCGAACGCAGTAGACATTGGTATTAGTGAACATTACGGTGAGCAGATTACGGTATTGGGCCAGATACTGTGCGGAGTATTGGGTAGGCGAGAGTGTTGAACGTTACGGGGTAGACGTGCAGGTGTGGGTGACACGTGCAATTGGTGCGTGCAGATGTGGGTGAACGTGCAGTGAGAATGTTAGACGTACGGGTAAATGGTGGCACAGACATTACGGGTGTGGTAGACATTACGGGTGGCAGGCAGACATTACGGTGAGGAGTGAGCCAGACTGGTGGGCATTGCGGAGTGTGGGTGGTGATGAACTACGGTGGTGTGGGCATTACGGGTGTGGGTGAGCATTACAGTATACGAATATTAATTAATTTTGTGAACGTGAATTATTAATTAGTTTACACAGTAGATTACAGGCCAGACATTACGAGTATTGAGTAGTGACGTGAGCCAGACACGTACGAATGGTGCTTGTTGATGAGAATGTTTGATGTGGTAGATTTTAATTATTAGTGAACATTAGTGTGTGTTTTACGATACAGTGAGAATGGTGAACGTGGAAGTGAACGTATGACAGTGAACATTAATGGTAGACATATACGAGTGTGGAAGGTGTGAGTAGACATTGATGAAATGTGAGACATTACGAGTGAACATTACGAATGGTGATACGGTAAGAATGTGGTTGTTCAATGAGCCGAACGCCACGAGTGGTTACGATGGTAGACGTGCAGCGTGTAGGTGAGCATTGAACGTGCGATGTGTGATACGATGGTTACGATGTTGTGATCTGGTGTGCAGTGATGAATTCCCAGGCGTGGTGTGAATGGTACCGAACATTACGAGTGAACGTTACGAGCCAGACGATACGGGTGGCTGGGTGGGCATTGGAAGGCAATGTGGTGGTGATACAGGTGAACGTACAGTGTGGGTAGACGTTACAGGTGAGAATGGTAGTTTAGTGTGAGTAACGTACGAATTAGACATTGCAGTGTGGTGTGGGTAGTATTACGAATGTGAACGTCCTGGTGAACATTTTGGGTGAACGACCCTTTGTGAATGGTAGACATACACAGTGTGTAGACATTACAGGTAGACGTTACGATGATGGCAGACATTACGAGTGTGATAGACGTACAGGCAGACATTACAGTGTGGAAGGTGGGCGTACAGTATACAGGCAATAATTGAACATTACGGTATTAATTGGGCTGTTGATGAATGGTAGACGATGAGTAGCGATGCAGTGGTATCATTACGGTGAAATGTGAACATTACAGTGTGGGTAGTACGGTGTGGGTGAACGTGCGATGAACATGAGTGAATATTGAACGTGCAGTGTGAACCGAACGTTACGGAGACGACTAGTGTGAATGAACGTACAATTGAACGTTACGGGTGTGAGATAGACGTGTAGTGTGGGCGGAGCATTACAGGTAGACGATACAGTGTGGGTAACGTGCAGGTGAGACATTACGGTGGTGAGCTGAACGACAATGAGTGAACGTGCAGGCATGAACGGCAGTGTAGTGAACATTACAGACGTACGGGCAATGAATAGACATTACGAACAATAATTACAGGCGGAACATTACAGTGTGGTGGGTATTGAACGTGCAGTCGGAGGTGTCTGTACGGTGGTGGTAGACGTGGTGTGGGTAGACGTGCAGGCGAACATTACGCAGTGAACGTTACGGGTGTGAATTGAACGTTACTGAATGGTGAACGTCTGGGTGTGGGTAGACATTACAGACCAGATGTGACGTGGTAGACGTGCGAGACGTGGTGAACGTGCGAGGTATTGAGTGAACGTTACGGTGAGTGGTGAACGTGCGAGCAGACGTTGCAGGTGGAGGTATACGTACGGTGAGGTGAGCAGACATTACGAGGTGGCCAGGTAGACGTGCAGTATTAGTCGGACATTACGGGCAGTGTTGGAGTAATAGTGAACGTTACGAATTGGACGTACGAGGTGTGGGCCGAACGTTACGGTGGGCAGACGATACGGGTGGCCAGGCCAGACGTGCAGGCAGACTGTTACGGGTGTGGGTGAGACATTACGGGTGTGGTACGAATGAACGTGCAGTGTATTGGGTGGTATTGATAATCGGGTCAAGTGGTGTTACAGTGAACGTGCAGTGTGATGTTTCGATGAAGCGGTGTTAGCGGTGGAGTGTGGGTGACGTTTAGTGTGGGTGGCACGTGTTTATTACAGATATTAAGGCGATACGAATGAACGTTACAGTGAGTGAACATTACGGGTGTGGGTAGACATTGCAGTGAGAAGTAATTGAACGACTACGAGGCTGAACATTAGGCAATTGCCGTTACGGTCGAATGGTGGGCGATACGGTGGTGTTGCAGGTATTGAGTAGACGTGCAGACATTACGGTGAGAGTGTTGTGGGTAGCATTACGAGTGAATTACGGAGGCAATGATGAACGATACGGTGAGAGATGACAGACCACGGGCCAATGAGTATGACAATTACGGGTAATGGTACGGAGTAATAATTAATTACGGTGAGAATGTTCCAGACGTGCAATTGTGGTGACGAGGTGAACGCCCGTTACGGTGGGAAATGACCGAACGACCTGGGTGGCAGGTAGACGTGTGTGAATCGTACGAATTGAACGTACGGTGAGAATGTCAGACGTGCAGGTATTAGTATTGGAACGTTACGGGTGTAGGTAGACGATACGAACATTACGAGTGGTAATGGTGTCAGGTAGTGCAGGCGTGAGCCAGCATTACCCAGGCCGGGCGGGTGAGGGCATACATTACACCAGTGTTGGTAGTGTCATTCTGGGTTCACATTGGGCGGTGGTGGCGTCTGCTGCGTCGCTTTCATTATATTTCATTATATTTTCATGTATATTTCATTATGTCACGGCGAGTTGTTGTCTTATCTTAGCGTTCGCGGCTTCAACTACGCCAGCCGTCTTTGTATCGAAGGTGGTGCGACAAGTCAGTATCTGCCGTCCTGACGCAGTCTTCGCTGGCCAGCTGACGTCCACTGATTAACCGCGCTGGAGACACTACGCTCGAGCTGACGACGTTGGATTTGGTGTTAGCTAGCCACGTGGCTGTCTTTGACTGTCGTCATATCTGTCGTATCATCGCCAATGCAGATCGTTGTGTTGTTGGAGGTTAGAATGATGTGTCTTAGAGTGATTATCTTGAGCCCCAGGTTAACTGGCCAGCTATCTGTGGATCGCTTGAAATAGGTGACTCTGCTAACTAATAACAGCGCAACAGCAGCAACCGACGTCTTCTGATATGAAACTCAACTACCGATCGCGTTCGCGGAGACCGTATCACATTTACACTTCATTCGTCACGGTAGCGTTGTTGTTGATGAACCTTCTGCTGTATACTACGCCGTCTTTCCATGTCAGGCAATTGTGTGAGTCTGGAAGCATTTTCTAGGTGCGCTAAACCGGCATAATGTAGTTCGTTCACAACGCCAGCGTGGCGTGAGCAACGCTGCTAGCTAGCCTGCTGGCTGCCCGGTGTATGTACACGGCGGACGCTGTCACGCTCGAACGCGACACTTGACCAGTGTCGAGCAGCACGCCCGCGCCGGCCTACTCACTTCGGCATTGCTCATGTCGTCTATTTTAGTCGGCTGAAGTTCTTTAGCTCGCGTAACAACTCTGAACATTCGAGAAGACGATGAAAATCCCTTGTCATTCAATCTCCTTGACGAGTGGCTGGCCTCTTCTGCTTCCAGCCTGTCAGCTGCTAGCCGTCTGTTTATCCTGTTCTCCTCTCTGCGCAGACCGCCTGGCGCTCTCACCGGCGCGACGCCCCGTACTACTGACGGTCTGGCGGCGCGAAGGTTCGGGTGCTCGACCAGCCTCCTGGAGACTGCCCGATCTGCGGTCGGCAGGAGCGGGGGTTCATCTCGGCCTATGCCCCTCCCGTCCCCGCTCCTGGCGTGGCGAGGCATGGATCACCACGAACAGCACTGCTACTCCTATTCTCTCTTAGATCATGCTGTGTTCTGCTACCCAGGCTCTGGTCAGCAGTGTGTGGCACCGGGTCATCTCTCCCAGGTGGTCATTCTCTCTTTCTCCTTACCCCATCTGTCTATGCCTCCTTTAATTCCATGCTGTCACAGTACTAGCCCTTTCAACAACATCCTTATCATTGTAAATTCCCTCGGAGAAATTCATCAATGAGCTTGACTGACTGTCAGGCGGCTCCTCTGAGTTCTGGGCGACAACCTCCCCGTCTCTGGCTCCCTTCTCCTCACTACCTCTCTCTCTGACCTCCCTCTCTCCCTCCTCTCTTCTGGCGACCTCACAGGCTCATCTCTACTAGATGCTGTCTCCATAACCTCATGCAACTCCTCAGAGTCTCCGACCACTGCCTTCGCACCTCTCGTCCTCATCCAACACCTCCCACTACCCCTACTCAGATGTCGTATCGCCGTCCAGCCTCTCTCTCCCTGCTCCTGCTTCCATCTATCATCTTCCTCGTCAAACCTGCTCCCCCCTATCTCTGATTCTGCTCTCAGCCTCTGCTCCCTCTCTGCGCCATCGACCTGTGTCCCTAGCTCCGCAGGCCGGCTCGGTCAGCTCAGGCCAACCGTGGCTGCGATGCTCACAGGCCTGGGACTCGGGCAAGCCGGCGGGAGTGGAGAGGCGCAAGCCGCCCTGCCGAGACCTGTCCTTCTCCTCTGTCCTCCTCTGCTGCTAAGAACCACTTTCCTACCACGCTAGAGTCAGGCATCTGCCTCACAACCCACGAGGAAGCTCTCTTCTCGCCGCACGCTCCTCACGCCCCTCCCACCCTGCAGCTGACTTCGCTCGGCCATTTTTGAAGATGAGGCGATCGATCCTGCGTGCCTTCTCCGACTGTCCCGCTCTCTCAGATACTGCTAGCGCCCGGCCTCACTAACCGCGACCTCTGTCTCCTCTCTCCGGATGAAATCTCATCTTGAGGCGACATGCAACTGCCCACAACCCTATCCTCTGGAGACCTTCCCTCACCTCGCTCATCGGCTCGTCTGACCGATGTGCGATCCTTCCGTCTTCAGAAGGGCGGAGTTACGCCGCCTGAAAGGCCTCTGCGCTCGTCCCTCCGTGTCCCATAATTACGGGCCGGCAGCCTCATAACTCTTTCTCTCCAAACTCGCGAACGTGCACGATCCCTGACCAGCATCTCCGCTTAATACCTCTCTGAATGAGCCTTCTTGATCCCAAATCGGTCGGGTTTCAAGACTGGTCATTCAACTGAGACTGGCTCTCCTGTCACGGAGCGTCCGCACCTGCTACTACTCTGCTCTGCATCTCGTCCTGTAGATCTCACTTGGCGTGAGCTCGACCTCTCAGTTAGTGCTCTCGGCGGCCGCTGCTTGGTTGCTGACAGGTCGAATCCTACCGAGTGGCGTGGCGAGTCTCTGCCTCGTCCACCGGGCTCTGTTCTCGGCCTCTCTGCTCGCTATACGCAAGTCGTTGGCTCTGTCATAGCTTACTCACATGGTCTCTCTTATCATTATATGCAGACGACACAATTGTCTTCTCCTTTCCCCCTTCTGATGACCAGGTGATGAAGCATGTCTCTCATGTCTGGCAGACATATCGTGTGGATGGTCTCAAGCTGAACCTCAGCAGGCGGAGCAGCAATATTTCCCGGTACCAGTTCCCTGCCCGACAACTCCCGTGTGATACTCCCGAAAAAATTTAATGAACAGCCAAGTTCTCAGCTTAACATCAGGGCGGCCACGTTCCCTGGGTTGCATGCTCTGGCTGTCACGGGAGCCTCACACAGCGGCGCGGGTCACAATCAGGCGTTACTGGCTTCATGTTGGCTGAGCCCTGTGCCATTAAACCTTCAACTCATCCCAGAACGCCGCAGCCCTTCCCAGGATTCTCTCACGTCACCCGCTCCGTTCGCTCTCCGCCTGGCTTCCGGTGCTAAGCATCGCTGGGACTCATGGTCTTGCCTGCGGGCTGTGAGAGGCGTACCTCCGGGCTCTGGTCGAGGCCCTACATGACAGGGGCACCTGGATTCATCCGCCTCTGGCCTGCTGTACTCGCTGAGTACAGCTCAGCCAGTCAAGCTGTTAGCTGCCTATTTTGTGGAACAGAGCTCCCTCGCGGCATGGTTAGCCGGTCAATCGCCGCAGCTCACGGCACTGAAGCCTCTTTGAGATGCCTGGGATAGGCAGTAATCCCCTCTCGCCCCCTCCCCTGAGACACAGATGCGCTGATGACAAGTGACTTGTCACTTTGGTTGTGCAGGTGGTGCCAGGTATGGTGTCTGGATGGGCGATGCAGCTAAATGACAGATGTGAGTGTAGTAATAGTGAATTCATTACGGGTATGAGTAATGATGAACAGTGTGGGGTAGACATTGAAGTGGTAGTTGTCACAGTGTGGTAGTGTGCAGCGTATAGTGAACGTGCAGTGTGAATGAACATTACGTTGCAATACGGCTGAGTCATTGCAGGTTTGGAGTAATTAGTTGATACGAATGTCCAGACGTGCAGTGTGGGCATTAATGGTGAATGACCGGGTGTGGGATGTGAATAATTGTGCGGGTAATAGTGAACATTGCTGTGAATGTGGAGCATTGGGTGGGCATTACGAGGCAGATTACGGAAAAGCCAGACATTACTGTGAAGATGTAGACATCCAGGCATTACGGGTAATAGTGGGCTGTACGGAGTGTGAATAGCGTACAGTGAACACAGTGTGGTATTCACGGTGGTGTGAGATTACGGGTGTGGATATGCTGGTAGACGTGTGGGATGCATTGGAAGCGAAATGTGGGCATTGCAGCATTACAGTGTGGGCCAGACATTGCAGTGTGGGTGAACGTGCAGACCAGACATGCAGGTGTGAGTGGGTGATACGGTGAGAATGGTGAATTACAGGTATATGGTAGATTACAGTGAACATTAGTGTCAGTGAACGTGCAATTGGTGTCACGGTGGGCATTACTGTCAGAGATGTTGGGCATTGAACATTACGGGTAGTGAGCATTACTGAGTGTGAATGAACGATGCGAATGAACGTGCTAGTGTGGGTAGTACGTACGGTGAATGGTGAACGACCCAGGTGTGGGTAGCATTACGAGCCAGATGAGGCCGACAATTAGTTTGGAGCAGTGTGGAGCATTACGGTAGACATTACGAACAACCAGGTAGACATTGAAGTGGTGGTGGTATGAGCCAGACATTACGAGTGAATACGAATATTAGTAGGTAGTGTGGGTAGACGTTACGTGAGAATGGTAGTTACATGAACACAGTGGTATGAGATGATTTGTGCAATTACAGTGTGGTAGACGTGCAGGTAGACCTGAAGTGGTGGACGTGTGGGTGAACATTACCGGTGGTGTGCAGTTTTAGTGAACATTTTGAGTGTGGGCTCAGACGTGCAGTGTGAGTGGACATTACGAAGTGAATAGACGTACGAATGAACATTACGAGTAGTGCGTGCAGTGAACATACACGGGTGAATACGTTACGATGAGAATGGTGAATTGCAGGTATTGGGTGGGCATTACAGTAATTGGGTGATACAGGTGCGGGCGATACGGTGGCGCGGGCCAACATTACGAGTGTGCGATAGCGTGCAGTGAGGATGGTGAATAGTTACAGGTAGACGATACGGTGAGAATGTCAGACATACGAACAGACATTACAGTGTCAGTCAGACGTGCAGTGTGGTAGACATTACGGAGTAGTTTATTTAGTCATTACGGGTTAGTGAACATTGAATGATTGGGCATTACGAGGTGAACTGTGGTAGACATTACAGTGAACGTGGTGAGCAGACGTGCAGTGAACATTACGGGTATTGAATAGACATTACGAGTAATTTGACCAGTGTGGACTGGGCATTACAGTGTGGTAGGCGGAGTGAACGATACTGGCCAGATTACAGTGTGAGGCAGACGTTACAGTGAATGTTGAACGTGAGATGGTGAACGTACAGATGACGATACGGGTAATGAGCGAACATTGAGTAGACATTACGAGCCAGACATTACAGTGAATGGTGGGCGATACGAGTGTGGGTATTACACGAGCCAGACGTGAGCCAGACATTGGTGTGGGTGTTTGATACAGCGGTGAGGATGTTTTGGTCACAGGTGGTGATACGGTGAGATGATGAACGTGCAATTGAACGTGCAGTGGTAATTGAACGTTACGATTGTGGGCCAGAGCGTGCAGTGAGCATTACGGTGTGAACAGACATTACGGGTGTTGCAGGCCAGACGTTACGGGTACGCGTGCGATTGGTGGTGGCGTGCAGGTGTGGGTATGCAGGTATTGAGTATACGTGCAGGTAGACAATACGGGTGTGGGTAGACGTACGATGTGAATGTGGGTAGCGTGCAGTGTCGACAGATACGGTGAGAATGTGCGAACCAACAGGCGAACGTGCGAACAGTAGTACTTTGTGAATGGTGGGCATTACAGGCATAGTGTGTGGGCAGGCGACCCACAGTGTGGGCGAACATTACGAATGAACGTACGGAAGTGGACATTACTGTGAGTGACCAGTGCATTACAGGCAGACATTACGGTGAACCAGACGTGCGGGCAGATAGACGTGCAGGTAGACATTACGGGTGTGGAGTGAACATTCTGATGTGAGATGGTAGACGTGCGGGTGCCAGGTGGGCGTGCAGGTGAACAGTGTGGGCCAGACGTTAGGCACGGAGTAACAGACGTAGTGAACGTTGAACGTTGCAGTGTGGGTAACGTGCAGGCAATAGTAGTGCGTACAGCCAGACATGCAGACAATTAGCATTACGGTGAGTGGTAGACGATACGGAGTATTAATGGGTGTTCGTACAGATGAACATTACCCGAATTATTGAGTAGACGTACGAACATTGAATGGTGATACGGTGGTGGTAAGACGTGCAGGCCAGACATTACGAAGCCAATGAGCCATTACGAGCAATACATTACGGTGAGTGTGGTACGAACGTGCAGTGTGGGTAGACATTACGGGTGAGCGTGCAGTGATAGCGTTACGGGTGTGTGAACGAGACATTACGAGTGTGGGTGAACATTAGTAGTTATTACGAACGGGTGGTATATACATTACAGTCGAATATTGAACGTGCAGGTGTGGGCAGGCATTACGGAATAGTGAACGTTACGGGTAGACGTGCAGACGTGGGCTGGGCATTACGAGGCAATGTAGTGAACGATTGATGAGATGTTGAACATATTAGACCGAACGTGCAGGTAGTTGATACAAACTTAGTCATTTGGAGTGAACGTTACGATTGTGAACGTACAGGTGAACGTGCAGTGTGTCCGGAACGTGCGAATGAACGACCGGGTGTGGGTGGGCATTACAGGTAGACATGCAGGTAATGGGCGGGTGTGGATATTACGAATGAACATTACGGGTATTGGGTGAACATTACGATGGATGGTGAACATTACGTAGTGAACGTGCAGGTAGACGATACAGTGTAGTAGACGATCAGTGTGAACAGACGTGCCGGACGTTACGGTGGGAGTGGTGAACGTGCAGGTGTGGTAGACCATTACACGAACCGAACATTACGAGGCCAGACGTGCGAGTAATGGTGAACGACCTGGGTATACGTTACGGTGAGATGGACGTCTGAGCCAGACGTGCAGGTGAACGTTACGGTGGTGGTGAACATTACAATTGGTTTGATACAGTGGGTGAACATTACAGTGTGGAGTGGGCATTCAGGTGAACATTACAGTGTGAACGAACGCAGTGGCAGACATTGACCAGACATTGGTACGCATTGATGGTGGTGAACGTACGGAGTGTGGGCCGGGCATTGCAGCAGGTAGCATTGATGAGAATGGTAGACATTACAGTGTGGGCAATTGCAGTGTCGACGAACATTACAGTGAGAATATTGGGCATTACAGTGGCCAGGCGAACGTGCAGGTGTGGGCTGGGCATTACTGTGAGAGTGTGGAGCATTGAACAATGGCGTGATAGACGGGCGTCCCCGAGTAATGAGCAGGTACCGGAGGTGCTGGGTAGCGTTGTTACTGGTGTGGGCATTACGGAATGAACGTTACATTACTGGTAGACGTGCTGGTGGCAGATACGGGTAAATTACGGGTGTGGTGAATTACACGGGTATTGAATGAACGTACGAATGAACGATACGAGTGTGAATTGAACATTGTGAGAATGTCAGACATTACAGTGTAGACGTGCAGGCCGGACATTACGAACAATGAATGGGTGATGAAGATGGCGATACAATTGAACGATACGAAGCCAGGTGGGCACATTACGAACGACGAATAACGTGCAGTGTGGTAGAGGTACGGGTGGGTGCGAAGATGGTAATTGGGTTACGGTGTGAGAGGTGGTGGGCATTTGGGTACGTGGGCCAGACATTACAATTGAACGTACGGTGGGCGGGCAGTGTAATTGTTGCAGTGGGTGAGCCAGACGATACGGTGAACGTGGTGTGGGTGGGCATTACGGGCTGAACGATACGGGTGAACGTGCAATTGGACGATACGGGTGTGGGTAGACATTACGGAGGCTGAACATTACGGGGTAGATTACAGGTGTGGTTGGGTATTGTGAGACGTGCAGTGAGAATGTTAGACGTGCAATTGAACGTGCAGGTGTGGGTGAGATTCTGATGAACATTACAGTATATGGGTAACATTACAGTAGACATTGAGTGTGGGTGAAACGTACAATTGAACGTGCGAACAATGAATGGGCAGTACGAATTGACGGAATAGTACAGTGAACATTCTGAGTAGACGTGCGGAGTGTGGGTAGACGTACGAGTGTGAACGTTACGGTGAGGAGTATTGAACATGAACGATACGAATGGTGGGCATTACAGGTAGACGTGCAATTGAGACGATACGGTGAGCATCGTAGACGTACAGGTACGTGCAGCTGACGGGTAGACATTACAGTGTGGGTAGACGTTACGGGTGAATTTGTGTAGGCGAGTGGTAGACATTACGATGAGATGTGAACGTACGAGGCAATAGATGACGTGCAGGCGTAGGCCAGATTTCATTGCGAACGTAATGTAGGCGTTGCAGGTGAACGTTACGGTGAATGAGCCAGACATTGCGGAGGTAATTGCGGTATTAATTGAACGTGCAGCCAGACGTGCTGAGGTGAACGTGCAGTGTGGTGAACGATGTCAGACGTGAGTGAACGTGCGAATAGTGAACGTGCTGGTATGGTGAACATTACGAATGAGACATTACGGGCGTGGTGAACGTTACGAGCGGGCATTACGTATTGAGTGAACGTGGGTGGGCTGCCTGCCAGTCTGGCGTGTGGAGTAGTGTTACGGTGAGGAATGTTGAGACATTGCAATGGTAGACATTACAGGCAGCAGGGTGTGGGTACATACATTACTGGTGTAGGTAGGCATTACAGGTAGACATTACAGTGTGAACAGACATTACAGTGAGAATGGTAGACATTGCAGTGAGCCAGACATTACGAGCCAGACATTAAGTGTGGGCATTAGACATTACAGTGAGTGTGAACATTACAGGCCAGACGTGCAGTGTGTGATGGAACATTACGGGTGTGATGGTTGCGTGCAATTTGAGTGTGGTGAAACGTTACGGTGGTGTGGTGATGCAGGTGTGGGTAGACGAACCGGATTACGGGTGTGGTAGATACAGGTGGTGTGGTGTTACGAGTAGTGTGCAGGTGTGGTGGGTACGCGTGGACGTGCAGTGTGGGTAGACATTACGGTGGTGGTGAGTGCAGGTAGATGCAGTGTGGGTAGACGTGCAGTGGACGTTCAGTGGTATTACGAGCAGACATTACTGATACGAATATGCGATACAGTGAGAATGTTAGACGAACGTGCAGGTAATTATTGCAATTGGTACGATACAGTGAGAATGGTAGACGATATTAGTGTGGGATACGAATGAGCCGAACGTTACAATTACGGTGGTGGTGAGCGTGCAATTGTAATGTTCAGACGCGATGAACAGACATTACTGGTAGTGGTATTACGGTGAGATGACGGGCGTTACGAGTGTGAGTAATTTTATTACAGTGAGAATGTGGGCATTTTTGACCAGACATTGAGCAATGAATGGGCATTAGACATTACAGATGAACCGATACAGGTGGCGGGCGATACGGAAGTAGACATTGCGGTGTAGGTGAACATTACAGGCCAGACATTACAGTGAACGACCACGGAGTGGTATGCATTACGGTGAAGATATTGAACGTGCAGTATGTGGTGGCATTACATGAACGTGCAGGTGACGGTGAACGTGCAGTGTGGGCGCGGGCATTACGGTGAGTGTCAGACGTGCGGAATGACAAGTGAGTTTGTGCAGTGAGTGGTACGTGCAGTGTGAATTAGACGAGTGAACATTACGAGCCGAACGTGCGGTGGAACGTACGGGCAACAGACAGACATTACAGTGTGGGCATGGGCATTACAGGCCAATGCAATTTGAGCCGAGACGTTACGGTGAGGTGAACATTACAGGTGGTGTCCGAACAATGGGTGAACATACAGGTGTGAACGAATAAGACGTACAGTGTGAACAGACATTACACAGGTAGACATTACGGTGAGGAGCGAGGCCAGACGTGCAATTGAACTGATGCAGGTAATGGTAGACATTACGAGTGAACATTACAGATGAATTTGAGTGTGGGTGAACATTGAGAATGGTGAACACGAGGTGTGGGTGGGTTACGAATGAACATTGCAATTGAGACATTACGGGTGCCAGATGGACATTGCAGGTATGCGTTACGGTGAGATGCCAGACGTGCAGGTGTGAGCCAGCATTACGAAGGCCAGACATTACAGGCCAGACGAGTGTGAACGTGCTGAGTGTGGAAGGCGTTACGGTGGTGGGGACATTGGAAGGTGGGCCGGGCATTGCAGGTGATAGGCGAATCTGATGTGAGATGTTGGGCATTACGAGCCAATGAACGTAATCAGGCCAGACGTGCGAGTGGCGAGCAGACATTACTGTTGTGAGTGGTACGGGCCGATTACTGTGGCCGAACGTGCAGTGACAGGTAGACGTGAGGCGAGGCAGACTCGACCGCGGGTGAGACATTACGGGTGTGGGTGAACATTACGAGTGTGGTGAACGTTACGGTGAGGTGGTAGACGATACAGTGTGAGAAATGAACAATCTGATAATGGTGAACGACCGGGCGTGGGCCAGACATTACGGGGTAATAGTGGGACGTTACAGGCGGACGTGATGAGAATGTTGAATACGAATTATTTGAATATTGGTAGCGTTGAATAATGGTGGAGCATTACGAACGAACGTGCAGGTTTGAGCCAGACGATACGGTGAGTATGCAGACGTGCAGGCCAGACAATAGTGGTATTACGGGTATTAGTGGGCGATACAGGCCGGACGTGCAGGTAGTGAACATTGCGAACTGAACATTGATGAGAATGTGCAGACGATACGAGTAGACGTACGAACAACCAGGTAACGTTACAGTGTGAACGGGTGATACGGAGCCAGACGTGCAGTGTGGAGCAGACGTTACGGTGGTGGTAGTGTGGGTGAACATTACGAGTGAACGTACGATGCCGGGTGTTACAGTGTGGGCCGGGCGTGCAGGCCATGCGGTACAGTGGACGATACAGGCGGCAGGCGGGCATTACGCGACCAGACAATACGAGCAGGTAGACGTACGATATTGAACGATGAAGGTGTGAACTGAACATTACGATCGACGTTCGATACGGTGAGAATGACGAATTACGGGTGTGGGCCAGGCATTACAGGTAGTTGCTGTGGACATTACTGTGAGTGGTGAACGAATAGCTGAGTGTCAGGTATTACGGGCAATGAATAGACGTACAGGCCAGACGTTACGGGTGTGGGCCAGACATTACGGTGAGATGTGAACGTGCAGTGTGGAGCTGGGCGTGCACAATGAGAGATATTAGACGTGCACGAACGTTGTGAACGGGCGACGAACAGACATTACGAGTGAGTGAACATTGCTATTAGTGGTGAACGTGCAGTGTGGGTGGGCATTACGAGTGGCCAGGTAATTTGATACAGCTGAACGTTGCGGTGTTGAGCTGGGCAATTACGAGTAATGAGTAGACATTACGGGCAGACATTACAGTGTGAATAGACGTGCAGGTAATCGATGAGCATTACGAGCCAGACGTGCAGGCCAGATGTGAGTAGACATTGATGAGATGGTAGACATTACGGTGAGAAGTGGTAGACGACGAGCCAGACATTACGAGAACCGTAGTCAGACGTGCAGGTAATGGTCGACATTACGAGTGAACGATACAGTGAGTCGTAGACATTACTGGTATACGTTAATCGTAGATACGGCGGGTGTTACGGAGTGTGGGTAACGTGCAGGTGGAGGTAGATTTTACGTGAGATATTGAACGTGAACAATGGGTAGACGTTGAGTATAGGCCAGACATTACGGAGTGTGAACGTTGCAGTGAACATTACGATGGTCAGTTACGAGTAGACGATACGGGTATTGAGTACGGGTAGTGTGGAAGAACGTTACGGGTGTGGGTGGGCATTACGGGACGTGCGTTGATACGAGGGTAATGGGTGAACGTTACAGTGTGGTGGGCATTACGGGTAGACGTGCAGTATTGAGTAGACATTGCGGAGCAATGATTAGACGTTACGGTGAGAGATGGTAGACCTTACAGTGGGCGATACAGTGTGGAGTAACATTACAGGCTGGGCGTGCAATTGGGTATTACGGGTGTGAGCCGAACGTTGCAGTGAGTGTGAACGTGCTGTAGGCATTACGAGTGAACATTACAGTGAACCACAGGCAGACGACCAGTGTGTTGAACGCATTGATGAATACGTGTGTGTGCAGTGTGAATAGACGTGCGAACCAGACGTGCAGTGAACGTGCGAGGTGTGAGCCAGACGTTACGGTGAGAATGTGGACGTTACGTGAGATGGCCAGACATTACAGGTATGCGATACGGGTGTAGTGAACGTTGCAGGTGTGAATGAACGTGCGAGCCGAGACATTACGGTGTGGGCAGGTAATTTTACAGTAGTTTGATGGGTGTGAATTGTTCGATTACAGTGGTATTGAACGTGCAATTGAACGTGCAGGTATTGAGTGAACGTGCAGGCTGAACGTGCAGGTATTGGGCCAGGCCGAGACGTGCAGTGTGAGCGAAACGTACGGTGGTGGTGAACGTACGGGTGTGGGTAGACGTGCAGTGGACGTGCTGGTGTGGTGAACATTACGGTGAGTGGTAGCATTACGTGAGTGAGCAGACGTGCGAGCCAGACGTGCAGTGTGGTGGCATTACGGTGAGAATGTGCAGATTACGGAGTGTAGTTTGACATTACAGGTAGTGAACGTTACAGTGTGGGTGAACGTGCAGTATGCGGTGTGAACGTTACAGTACGTACGGTGAATGGTAGACGTACGAATGGTATTGATAGATACGTGCAGACAGACATTACGAATGTGGAACAATTACAGTGGTGAGCATTACTGGTGAACATTTTAGTGGCCAGAGTATTACGTGAGGTGGGCGTACAGGTAATTTATTACGAATGTGGGCGTCTAGTGAACATTACGGGTGTGGAGTAATACGGAGTGAACGATACGGGTATATTGGTAGATACAGGTAATGGAAGTAAGACGATACGGTGGTGGTAGACGTTACAGTGTAGTGTATTACGGTGAAGGTATTGAACATTACAGCAGAACATTACGGGGCAATGAAATAGACGATACGAATAATAGCTAGACAATGAACGTTACGAGGAGTGGTATACGTTACGGTGAAATGTTGAACGACCCAGTGTGAATTGACGTGCAGTGCGAATTACGAACCGAACGTGATACAGGCTGGTAGTACGGTGGGGAATGTGGGCATTACGAACGGGTGACCACGAGTGTGAACCAGACATTACGAATGAACGTACAATGAATTACAGGTGGTGTATTACGGTGAGAATGTTGAACGACCAGTGATTAGTGAACATTGGTAGACGTTACGAGTGTGAGCTGAACGTGCAGTGTGGGTAGTGCAGTGGTGTGAACGTTGCAGTGTGAAACCAGACAGTACGGTGGTGTTCGCGCATTACGGCGTTACACGAGTGGCTGGGCATTACGAGTAGACATTACGGTGAGTGTGGGCGATACGAACAGACGTGCAGCTGAACGTGCAGGTAACATTGATGAAAGTGTGAACGATACGAGCCGAACGAATAATAGTAGTGAACATTGGTGAGCATTACGTTGACGTGGGCTGCAGACGAAGATGACCAGACGTGCGAACAGACATTGCAGTGTAGTGAACATTACAGGTAATGGTGGAGGTAGTGTGGAGTGAACGTTGCAGTGAGAATGGTGAACGTGCAGACAATTGAACACGGGTAGTCCTGGTGGTGTGGGTGTGGGTAGACGTTACGGTGGTGACGGCACGTGCAGGTGTGGGTGAACATTGCGGGTGAGACGATGCGGGTGTGTTGAACGTTACAGGTGGGTGAACATTACGGTGAGAATGTGGACGTGGAAGGGTGGTGAACGTGCAGATGTCGGCGAACATTACGGTGAGAGATGAGTAGACATTGAACAATGGGCAGGAACGTGCAGTGTGGGTAGACGTGCTGTGAGTGGCAGACGTACAATTGTGGGCAATGGTGAACGTGCAGTGTGAGCGAACATTACGATATTGGTAGACGTACAGTGTGGTGAACGTTACGAGGTGTGGGTAGCATTACAGGCAGACTACGGGTGGACGTTGCTGTGGTGTTGAACATTACACGGGTAGTTACGATACAGTGTGGTGGGCATTACGGTGTGAGATGTGCAGGCCAGACGTGCGGTGTGAGTGGGTTACGATATTGAACGTGCAGTGTGGGTGGTGGTGTGGTAGACATTACGGGTGTGAGCAACAAATAGTGAATGGTGTGGGCGGGCATTGCAGTGTGGGTAACATTACGGCGGGTGGTGTGCTGTGAGAATCGTAGTTATGCAGTATTAGTGAACGTACAGGTGACATTACAGTGAACATTACTGTGAGAATGACAGACATAACGAACAAATGTGCGAATGAACGTACGGTGGTGGTGAACATTACAGGTATTGACGGGACGTACGAGCGAACATTACAGTGTGGGCAGACATTACGGGTGTGAGCCAGACATTACACGGGTGTGGGTAGACGTGCAGGCCAGACAATACGAGGAATAATGGAGCATTGCAGTATTAGTGTTTGTTACAGTGAGAATGATGAACGTGGAAGTGAGCCGAACGTGCGGAGTGATCGGCGAACATTACGGTGAAGTGTTGGGCATTACAGTGTGAGCGAACGTGCGGGTGTGGAGTAGACGTTACTGTGGTGGTAGTTACAGTGTGAGCGTATTGGGTGAATTACGGGTGTGGGCGAACGTGCAGTGTGGGCTGAGTAGTGAGCATTACTGTGTGAACGATGCAGGTAATGGTGAACATTACAGTGAACGTGCAGTGAACATTACTGTGAATGGTGAACATTACAATTGAACATTACGGAGTGTGGAGGTGAATGAACAGGCTGAACGACCGGGTGTGAGTGAACATTGCAGTGGTGGTAAGACGTACAGGTGGAGAGTGAACATTGCGTGAATGTGGGCATTACGGGTGTGAGCGTGTTGAATGATACGGGTGTGGTGAGCATTACGGGTGTGGTGAACGTGCAGTGTGGGTAGACCATTGCTGTGGTGACAGACAGTGTGGGTAGACATTGCGGTGAACGTGCAGGCGGACATTGCGGCGAGTGGTAGACATAACGGGTAGGTATTACGGGTATGTACGGTGAGAATGTGGGCATTACGAATGATAGGCCAGTTTACAGGCCGAACGTGCAGTGTGGAGCTGAACGTTACGGGCAATAGATGATGAACGTGCAGGTAATGGGCGGGCGTGGAGCGTGGACGTTACGAGTAGACATGCAGACGGCAGATGAACATTACGGTGATACAGTGTGGGTAGTGCAGTGGGCTGTTACGGTGGGTATTGTTGAGTGTGGAAGCTGAACGTTACAGTGAACATTACGGGTAGACAGGCCGAACATTACGGTGGTGGTGGGCATTGATAGACATTACGAGGTGTGGTAGATCATTACGAGCCAGACGATACAGACGACCACGGGTGGTATACATTACGGTGAGTATTGGGTTACAGTGTGGACCGGAGCGTGCAGTGCGGAGCCAGGCTGTACGAGTGAACATTACAGTGTGAATTTGGTGTGAGCTGAACGTTACGGTGGGAATGACCAGACATTACGGAAGAGTGAACGATACGTGAGTAATTGCACGTACGAATTGTGAGGCCGAACATTACGGGTGCAGGCTGAACGTTACGGTGAGTAATGAACGTACGAGCGAACTGTTTGGGCCAGACATGCGAGGTTTGGGTGACCGCGACGGTGGCCGGACGTACAGGTGGTTCCGGTGTGAGTGAACGTGCAGTGTGAGCCGGAGCATTACAGCTGAACGTGCAGTGTGAAATGAACATTGCAGGTAGACGTACGGTGGTGGTGGGCATTACGAGTGGACATTACAGACAATGAACCAGACATTGTGATGAACGTGCAGGCTGGTAGACGTTACAGTGAGAATGGTAGTGTGGGTAGTACAGCAGACATTGCAGTGTGGTACGGTGAGAATGTGAACGTCCCGGGTGGTAGTGGGCATTACTGTGAACTACGGGTCAGCCAACCGAACGTGCAGTGTCGATGAACATGCGGTGAATGGTAGACATTGGAGGTAACCAGGTAGACATTACGGTGATCGGCGAGGTGATGAGAATGGTGAACGTGGGTGAACGTGCAGGTGTAGGTGAACGCGTGAGGAGATGGTAGACATTGGTGTGAACGTGTGGGCGACCCAGGCGGCGTGCAGTGTGAGTAGACGTTACAGTAATGGAGTAGCGTACTGTGGGCCAGACGTTGCAGGCAATAATTGAACATTACAGGCGGGTGTACAGGTGGACATTGCGAGAATGTTAGTTTGGTGGTGCAGTGTGGGTGAACATTGCAGGTGTATGTGCAGGCCAGACATTGCGGGTGTGAGCCAGACGATACGGTGAGAGATGAGCCAGACGTGCAGGTATTAGTGGTGATGCTGAAAGTGGTGGCGATACGGTATGTGAACGTGTGGGTGAATATTGCGGGTGTGGTGTGTGAACATTACGTTGACAGGCCAGACATTGCGAGGAATCTGTGTTACGAGCTGAACGTGCAGACGAACGACCACTGTGAGATATTGGGCATAACGGTAGGTATTACCGTTAAGTTCGATGAGGTGGTATGCAGGCAGTAATTGAACATTACGGGTACAGTGTGAGTAGACATTCACGGGTGTTAGTCAGCGTGCAGGCGGGCATTACGGGTGTGGATGAACATTACAGTAGTGTGAATTACGGGTGTGAACATTACGGTGAGATATTGAACGTGGAGGTGTGGGAACATTACGGGTGATCGACGGTACATTACGGTGGTGGTAGATTACGGGTGTGGGCGAACGTACGTGGTAGTGTTGCTGTGAGATGACCAGACGACCACGGGTGGCCAGGCGGCCATTGGGTGAACGTGCAGGTAATGAACGCAGACGATACAGTGTGGAGTAGTTGATACGGAGTGTGGGTCAGACATTGCACAATGATGTTGAACGTGCAGTGTAGGTGGGTGCAGGCCAATTTACTGTGAGGTGGTATGCAGACTGAACGTTACGAATATTAGGCCAGACGTGCAGGTGTGAATAGCGTACGAGGTAGACATGCAGGTGTGGCGATGATGAGAATGTCAGACGTGCAGTGTGGGTGAACGTGCTGTGGTGGTAGACATTGCGGGTGGGCGGCAATGGGCAGATATTGCAGTGTGGCAGTGCAGTGGCCAGGTAGACATTACGAGTGTGGAGACGTGCAATGAATGGCCAGACATTACGAACAATGGGTAGACATTACAATTGTTTGCAGGCTGGACATTACTGTGAGATGGTAGCGATGAAATATTACGGGTATACGATACAGTGTGAGATGAGCAACGTGCAGTGTGGTGAGCATTACGGTGAGACGATACGGGTGTGGAGTGGCGAACAATTGAACGTGCAGGCTGAACGTTACGAGGTGTGGGCAGACATTAGGTATATTGAGCGATACAGGCCAGTGTCCCGGGCAGGTGAACATTACGGGTGTAGTGAACGTGCAGGTAGTGCAGTGGTTTTTATTACGAGCGTCAGGTAGTTACGGTGGTGGTGGTGCAGTGTGGAGTGAACGTGCAGATGAACGTTACGGGCAATGAACCGAACATTACGGGTATTAGTAGACGATACAGTGAGAATGTGCAATTAGACATTACGGGTGGTATACGTACGGTGTGGGTAGATTGCAGTGTGAACAGACATTGGTAGTTATTACGGTGGTGTGAACATTACGAGTGGGTAGGCATTACGGTGGACGATACGAACCGTAGTAGACATTACGAGGCAGTAGCGAACGATACGGTGAGTGGTGAACGCATTACGGGCAACAATGAGCATTACGGTATTAGTGAACGATTGATGAGAATGGTACACGTGCAGTGTGGGGTAGACATTATGTGGGTGAACATTACGGGCGGTGATACGGTGGTGTGGTTTCGGGTGGACGTGCGAACCAGTAGTGGGATGGGCTGAACGAGTGAGACATTACGGAGCGAGACGGCGAGGAGTTTGGGTGAACGTGCAGTGAGTGTAACGTGCAGGCCAGACATTACGGGTATTAGTGAACACGGTGTGGGCCAGATTAGTGAGACATTACCGGGCGTGCAGTGAACGTGCAACGTTACGGTAGACGTGCAGTGTGTTACGGAAGTGTGAGCGAACACGGGTGAGACATTGCTGAGTGTGGTGGGTACGAATGAACACGGGCCAATTGACTGGTGGGTGAGGAGGTATACGTACGGTGAATGTGAACTGGGTGTGGTGAACATTGCAGTGGTAACGTACAGTGAACGTGCAGGTAATGAACTGAACGATACGGCTGTCATGGTGATACGGTGAGAATGGTGGGCATTAGTGTGGTGAACATTACGGGTAATGAGTGAACATTACGTGTGGTAGACGTCTGGTAGTTGCAGTGTGTTAACTACGAGTGTGGGTGACGATACGAACAGATTACGGTAGTCGTGCAGTTTAATTAGACATTGATGAGTGTGAACATACAATTAATACAGGTATTACTGTGAACATTACAGTGTGTAGACATTACAGGTGTGGTGGAACGTGCTGGTAGACATTGCAGGCCAGACGATACGGAGTGAACGTGCAGGTGTGTGACACAGTGGTGGCTCAGACATTACAGGTGTGGTTGGGCATTACAGTGAACAATACTGAGTGAACGTTACGGGTGTGGTGAACGTTACGTGAATGTGGTGTGGAAGTGTGGGCCAGACGTGCAGTGATGCGACGAAGACGATACGGTGAATGTGGAACGTGCAGTGTGAACGTGAATGGTGAACGTCCCAGGTGTGAACGTATTGAATGAACGACCACGAACAATGAGCAGGTGATACAGTGTGGTAGGCATTACGGTGACGGTGGTACATTACTGTGAGTGTGAGCCAGACGTGTGAATTGCAGACATTACGGGTGAACATTACTGTGAATGTGGAACGTGAACTGAACGTCACGATTGTGGTATTGCAGTGTGGGTGGGCATTACGAGTGGGCATTACGGGTAGACATTGCAGGTTTGGGTGAACATTTACACAACCAGAGATACGAACATTACGGGTGTGGGTGCAGACGGCAGGTGAACATTACGGAGACGTGCGATGCAGGTAGACGTTACGGTGAGTGGTGAACGTACGAATTACGGGTGACGAATAGCGATACAGGCAATGAACAGACGGGTGAACGTGCAGTGTGGGTGTTACGATGGTGAGCCGGGCGATACGAGTGTGGGTGAACGTGCAGATGAACGTACAATTGAACGGCAGGTAGACATTACGGGTGTCAGACGTGCAGGCCAGACATTACGGTGAGTGAGCCAGACGTGCAGTGGTGAACGTTACTGTGAAGATGACAGACATTACGATGTGAGCGTGTGGGCAGATATTTACGAACGGGCAGTGGGTATTGCAGGTGTGGGGTAGAGTATTACCGTGGCAATG
>NC_060174.1:108043382-108061016 GCF_021184085.1 Oncorhynchus gorbuscha | reverse complement strand
TTATCCCCGTCCCCACAGGAGGCCTTTTGCCTTTTGGTAGGCTCATTGTAAATAAGAATGTGTTCTTGACTGACTTCCCTAATACAAAAATACAAATAGACGAGGTATGGCCTACTATTGTTTACAGTATTGTCTCCATTATAATTCTATGTTATAATTCTATGTTATAATTCTATTGTACAGTATTGTCTCCATTATAATGCTATTGTACAGTATTGTCTCCATTATAATTCTATGTACAGTATTGTCTCCATTATAATTCTATTGTACAGTATTGTTCCATTATAATTCTATTGTACAGTATTGTCTCCATTATAATTCTATTGTACAGTATTGTCTCCATTATAATTCTATTGTACAGTATTGTCTCCATTATAATTCTATTGTACAGTATTGTCTCCATTATAATGCTATTGTACAGTATTGTCTCCATTATAATGCTATTGTACAGTATTGTCTCCATTATAATTCTATTGTACAGTATTGTCTCCATTATAATTCTATTGTACAGTATTGTCTCCATTATAATTCTATTGTACAGTATTGTCTCCATTATAATTCTATTGTACAGTATTGTCTCCATTATAATTCTATTGTACAGTATTGTCTCCATTATAATTCTATTGTACAGTATTGTCTCCATTATAATTCTATTGTACAGTATTGTCTCCATTATAATGCTATTGTACAGTATTGTCTCCATTATAATGCTATTGTACAGTATTGTCTCCATTATAATTCTATGTACAGTATTGTCTCCATTATAATTCTATTGTACAGTATTGTCTCCATTATAATTCTATTGTACAGTATTGTCTCCATTATAATTCTATTGTACAATATTGTCTCCATTATAATTCTATTGTACAGTATTGTCTCCATTATAATTCTATGTACAGTATTGTCTCCATTATAATTCTATTGTACAGTATTGTCTCCATTATAATTCTATGGTACAGTATTGTCTCCATTATAATTCTATTGTACAGTATTGTCTCCATTATAATTCTATTGTACAGTATTGTCTCCATTATAATTCTATTGTACAGTATTGTCTCCATTATAATTCTATTGTACAGTATTGTCTCCATTATAATTCTATTGTACAGTATTGTCTCCATTATAATTCTATGTACAGTATTGTCTCCATTATAATTCTATTGTACAGTATTGTCTCCATTATAATTCTATTGTACAGTATTGTCTCCATTATAATTCTATGTACAGTATTGTCTCCATTATAATTCTATGTACTGTATTGTCTCCATTATAATTCTATGTACAGTATTGTCTCCATTATAATTCTATTGTACAGTATTGTCTCCATTATAATTCTATTGTACAGTATTGTCTCCATTATAATTCTATTGTACAGTATTGTCTCCATTATAATTCTATTGTACAGTATTGTCTCCATTATAATTCTATGTACAGTATTGTCTCCATTATAATTATATGTACAGTATTGTCTCCATTATAATTCTATTGTACAATATTGTCTCCATTATAATTCTATTGTACAGTATTGTCTCCATTATAATTCTATGTACAGTATTGTCTCCATTATAATTCTATTGTACAGTATTGTCTCCATTATAATTCTATGGTACAGTATTGTCTCCATTATAATTCTATTGTACAGTATTGTCTCCATTATAATTCTATTGTACAGTATTGTCTCCATTATAATTCTATTGTACAGTATTGTCTCCATTATAATTCTATTGTACAGTATTGTCTCCATTATAATTCTATTGTACAGTATTGTCTCCATTATAATTCTATTGTACAGTATTGTCTCCATTATAATTCTATGTACAGTATTGTCTCCATTATAATTCTATTGTACAGTATTGTCTCCATTATAATTCTATGTACAGTATTGTCTCCATTATAATTCTATGTACAGTATTGTCTCCATTATAATTCTATTGTACAGTATTGTCTCCATTATAATTCTATTGTACAGTATTGTCTCCATTATAATTCTATTGTACAGTATTGTCTCCATTATAATTCTATTGTACAGTATTGTCTCCATTATAATTCTATTGTACAGTATTGTCTCCATTATAATTCTATTGTACAGTATTGTCTCCATTATAATTCTATTGTACAGTATTGTCTCCATTATAATTCTATTGTACAGTATTGTCTCCATTATAATTCTATTGTACAGTATTGTCTCCATTATAATTCTATGTTATAATTCTATATTATAATTCTATGTTACTGAACACAACACTACCATGGGTTTCTTGTTTTCTTTCTTCTTAAACCAAAATAATAACATTAAAAAAATGTATATATATTTTTTACCAATTGGTGCTGAAACTGAGACAAATATACATTTACTTAGATGGCTTTCTTTCATTGATCCCTAATGTTCTGAACCCATTCTCTCCGTATATTCTAGTGACTCTGTCGACAAAAATCTAATTTTAAAAGGTACACCATATTTAAAGGGACAGCCTCAGATAAATGTTCCCAAAACCCTATTTCGATGAAAACCCCAAGAGAAATCTGATCGCCAGCAAGTGGGAAGGATTTTCAGCGGTTGAATGAACTGTATTCAAGGCGTGCAAGATAACCACACCTGCAGAGCACGTAAGTCGCTCTGGATAAAAGCGTCTGCTAAATGACTTAAATGTAAATGTACACGACTGAGTAAAGTACGTCTGAATGCCAAATACTGAAAAGTGTATAGGAAAGGCATGAATTCCTGAGTCTGAATCGGGCCCTAGGTCCCTATGACACCCTACTACCTATTTGAGTACTACTTTCTATGGGTCCTGGTCAAAAGTAGTGCACTATAAGGGTTAGGGTGCCATTTGTATGCAGACACTATGCTCTCTGTGATAAATACAGCCCTCCAAAACGGTTTCAACTCCAGCCATCGGTCACACATTCACCCTCCCCTGCATCTGATTAGGCCCCATTCAAAGAGCCGCACACTGGCCGTTGCCTGTTGATATTTGGTGACTGCGGGTAATAAATAAAGGACTAAGAACACGGGGTCGTTAAGGATAGACGGGGTCGTTTAAGGATGACGGGGTCGTTAAGGATGACGGGTCGTTAAAAAGGATGACGGGGTCGTTAAAGGATGACAGGGTCGTTAAAGGATGACGGGGTCGTTAAAGGATGACGGGGTCGTTAATGGATGACGGGGTCGTTAAAGGATGACGGGGTCGTTAAAGGATGACGGGGTCGTTTAAAGGATGGCGGGGTCGTTAAAGGATGACGGGGTCGTTAAAGGATGACGGGGTCGTTAAGGATGACGGGGTCGTAAAAGGGATGACGGGGTCGTTTAAAGGATGACGGGGTCGTTAAAGGATGACAGGGTCGTTAAGGATGACAGGGTCGTTAAAGTCCTTCTGTAGCTCAGTTGGTAGAGCATGGCGCTTGTAACGCCAGGGTAGTGGGTTCGATCCCCGGGACCACCCATACGCAGAATGTATGCACACATGACTGTAAGTCGCTTTGGATAAAAGCGTCTGCTAAATGGCATATATTTATTTATTTTATTTAGGATGACGGGGTCGTTAAAGGATGACGGGGTCGTTTAAGGATGACGGGGTCGTTTAAGGATGACGGGGTCGTTTAAAGGATGACGGGGTCGTTTAAAGGATGACGGGGTCGTTTAAAGGATGACGGGGTCGTTTAAAGGATGACGGGGTCGTTAAAGGATGACGGGGTCGTTAAAGGATGACGGGGTCGTTAAAGGATGACGGGGTCGTTAAAGGATGACGGGGTCGTTAAAAGGATGACGGGGTCGTTAAAGGATGACGGGGTCGTTAAAGGATGACGGGCCGTTTAAAGGATGACGGGGTCGTTAAAAGATGACGGGGTCGTTAAAGGATGACGGGGTCGTTTAAAGGATGACAGGGTCATTAAAGGATGACGGGGTCGTTTAAGGATGACGGGGTCGTTAAAGGATGACGGGGTCATTTAAAGGATGACGGGGTCGTTTAAAGGATGACGGGTCGTTAAAGGATGACGGGGTCGTTAAAGGATGACGGGGTGTTGACGGGGTCGTTAAAGGATGATGGGGTCGTTAAAGCTGATCCCCATTTATGAGTTGTTGATGACATGCTTCTGTGACTGTTGTTGTTTTTATATTTGATGGTGGGTGGGGCCTGGTGGTGGGTGGGGCCTGGTGGTGGGTGGGGCCTGGTGGTGCCTGGGGCCTGGCGGTGGGTGGGGCCTGGTGGTGGCTGGGGCCTGGTGGTGGGTGGGGCCTGGTGGATGGGGGCTGTAGGCTGGGGGCTGGAGGCTGGTGGCTAGTGGGAGGTGGGTGGGGGCTGGAGACTGGGGGTCTGGAGGCTGGGGCCGGAGGATGGGGGCTGGAGCAGGGTGGGGGGGTGGGTGCTGGAGGCTGGTGGGAGGTGTGTGGAGGCTGGGGGCTGGTGGGTGGGGGCTGGAGGCTGGTGGGTGGTGGGTGGTGGGTGGAGGCTGGTGGGAGGTGGGTGGGGGCTGGAGGCTGGGGGCTGGAGATGGTGGGTGGGGGCTGGTGGCTGGTGGCTGGTGGGAGGTGTGTGTGGAGGCTGGGGGCTGGTGGGTGGGGGCTGGAGGCTGGTGGGTGGTGGGTGGTGGGTGAAGGCTGGTGGGAGGTGGCTGGTGGGAGGTGGGTGTGGGCTGGTGGGTGCTTCCAGGGGGACAGACAGCAGGAATTCAACTGAAGACATGTCTGATGATAAAGTGGAGTCCTAGATATAACTTTCCTACTCTCTCATAGCTTCCTACTCTCTCATAGCTTCCTACTCTCTCATAGCTTCCTACTCTCTCATAGCTTCCTATTCTCTCATAGCTTCCTACTCTCTCAGAGCTTTCCTACTCTCTCATAGCTTCCTACTCTCTCATAGCTTCCTACTCTCTCATAGCTTCCTACTCTCTCAGAGCTTTCCTACTCTCTCATAGCTTCCTACTCTCTCATAGCTTCCAACTCTCTCATAACTTCCTACTCTCTCATAGCTTCCTACTCTCTCATAACTTCCTACTCTCTCATAGCTTCCAACTCTCTCATAGCTTCCTACTCTCTCATAACTTCCTACTCTCTCAGAGCTTTCCTACTCTCTCATAGCTTCCAACTCTCTCAGAGCTTCCTACTCTCTCATAACTTCCTACTCTCTCATAGCTTCCTACTCTCTCATAGCTTCCAACTCTCTCAGAGCTTTCCTACTCTCTCATAGCTTCCAACTCTCTCATAGCTTCCAACTCTCTCAGAGCTTCCTACTCTCTCATAACTTCCAACTTCCTACTCTCTCATAACTTCCTACTCTCTCATAGCTTCCTACTCTCTCATAGCTTCCAACTCTCTCAGAGCTTTCCTACTCTCTCATAGCTTCCAACTCTCTCATAGCTTCCTACTCTCTCATAACTTCCTACTCTCTCATAGCTTCCTACTCTCTCATAGCTTCCTACTCTCTCAGAGCTTCCAACTCTCTCATAGCTTCCAACTCTCTCATAGCTTCCAACTCTCTCATAGCTTCCTACTCTCTTTCCTACTCTCTCATAGCTTCCTACTCTCTCATAGCTTCCAACTCTCTCATAACTTCCTACTCTCTCATAGCTTCCTACTCTCTCATAGCTTCCTACTCTCTCATAGCTTCCTACTCTCTCAGAGCTTCCTACTCTCTCAGAGCTTCCTACTCTCTCATAGCTTCCTACTCTCTCATAGCTTCCTACTCTCTCATAGCTTCCTACTCTCTCATAGCTTCCTACTCTCTCATAACTTCCTACTCTCTCATAGCTTCCTACTCTCTCATAGCTTCCTACTCTCTCATAGCTTCCTACTCTCTCATAGCTTCCTACTCTCTCATAGCTTCCTACTCTCTCATAGCTTCCTACTCTCTCATAGCTTCCTACTCTCTCATAACTTCCTACTCTCTCATAGCTTCCTACTCTCTCATAGCTTCCTACTCTCTCATAGCTTCCAACTCTCTCAGAGCTTTCCTACTCTCTCATAGCTTCCAACTCTCTCATAGCTTCCTACTCTCTCATAGCTTCCTACTCTCTGAGCTTTCCTACTCTCTCATAGCTTCCTACTCTCTCATAGCTTCCTACTCTCTCATAGCTTCCTACTCTCTCATAGCTTCCTACTCTCTCATAGCTTCCTACTCTCTCATAGCTTCCTACTCTAGATCATCAACTCAATTTTCAAAGAAAAACATGTTTATCGATGCATTGATTGATGGTAATTTACTAATAATTAAAAGTAGTATGCTGCTAGACCGGGGAGCAACAATAGAGCCATTTTTTGTTTACTATCAAATGTCATGTGATATTTTACCTTGCTTGACTGGCTCAGCTAGGTAATCAATCCTCTGATGGTGCTCTAGTTGTTGTAGACAATAACTGCTGGTGTGTCTGCACTGGGCACTATCTCACACACACACACACACACACACACACACACACACACACACACACACACACACACACACACACACACACACACACACACACACACACACACACACACACACACACACACACACACACACACACACACACACACACACACACACACGATGTGTGTGTGTGTGTGTATGTGTAATTACTAGAGCACAGTTAATCTGCTGTACTATGAGGAGTGTGTGTGTGTGTGTGCCCCCCCTCCCCCATTGTCTAATCCAATCCAGGAAGCCTCCCTCCACTAACACTAACAGGGGTCTTGGACTGGGGACTGTCCCCCTCTCGGGTTTCACATTGATTCAGCTGGATGTTTCTGAGGGATTATGGCCAGTAGCCAGTCAGTCTAGACAAGGTTTCTGTTACATTGGCCTCAGACAAAGACAGTCACAGGACCTGTGGACACGATCAGAGTGGAGGGGCGTCTCAAAATGGAACCTATTCAACATATTAGTGCACTACTTTGATTAGAGCCCTGTGTAGGCTCTGGTTAACATTAGAGCACCATATAGGGGATTAGAGGGCTATCTGGGGACGCGTCCGTACTATATGCCTATTACTGGGGATATGAAGATCTACGTGTACTGTATGTCAGGGGGTGAGATGGGTTCTCCGGGGTGAGATGGGTCCTCCGGGGTGAGATGGGTTCTCCGGGGTGAGATGGGTTCTCCGGGGTGAGATGGGTTCTCCGGGGTGAGGGGTTCTCCGGGGTGAGATGGGCTCTCCGGGGTGAGATGGTTCTCCCCGGGGTGAGATGGGTCCTCCGGGGTGAGATGGGTTCTCCCGGGGTGAGATGGGTTCTCCCTCCGGTGAGATGGGTCCTCCGAAATGAGATGGTTCTCGAGATGGGTCCTCCGAGATGGTTCTCTGAGATGGGTCCTCCGGGGTGAGATGGGGTTCTCCGGTGTGAGATGGTTCTCCGGGAGTGAGATGGTTCTCCGGTGTGAGATGGGTCCTCCGGGGTGAGATGGGTTCCTCCGGGGTGAGATGGGTTCTCCGGGGTGAGATGGGTCCTCCGGTGAGATGGTCCTCTAGGATGAGATGGTCCTCCGGGAGTGAGGATGGTCTCCGGGGGTGAGATGGGTCCTCAAGGATGAGATGGTCCTCGAGGGGTGAGATGGTCCTCGAGTGAGATGGGTCCTCCGGTGTGAGATGGGTCCTCCGGTGTGAGATGGGTCCTCCGGTGTGAGATGGGTCCTCCGGGGTGAGATGGGTCCTCAAGGATGAGATGGTCCTCCGGGGTGAGATGGTCCTCCGGGGTGAGATGGTTCTCTGGGGTGAGATGGGTCCTCAAGGATGAGATGGTCTCTGGGGTGAGTTGGTCCTCCGGGGTGAGATGGGTCCTCCGGGGTGAGATGGTCCTCTAGGATGAGATGGTCCTCCGGGGTGAGATGGGTCCTCCGGGGTGAGATGGTCCTCTAGGATGAGATGGTCCTCCGGGGTGAGATGGTCCTCTAGGATGAGATGGTCCTCTAGGATGAGATGGTCCTCTGGGATGAGATGGTCCTCTAGGATGAGATGGTCCTCTAGGATGAGATGGTCCTCCGGGTGAGATGGTCCTCTAGGATGAGATGGTCCTCCGGGGTGAGATGGTCCTCCGGAGCGAGGCGTCTGCAAATCTGCCTCAACGATCATCTTTCAGCCACATCCAAAATTCAACTACACCTCACGTACCTTTGTAGAGATCTTGTCCACAATCTGATTGTGCCCACATTTATTAGGCAGGTGTAGATGATTGAAAGATGCATATTGTGATCAGATCTTTCTGCCTCCGGAGGTCTTCAGGCATTGTGTCTGGATATCAATCAAGTGCAAACAGATGTGGATTGTTAAATCATCATTATACAGATCTCTAAAATCATTGACATATGGCATCAGTAACCTACCGCACCCTACACTCTAACCACTAGGCTACCTGCCCCCCTACACTCTAACCACTAGGCTACCTGCCCCCCTACACTCTAACCACTAGGCTACCTGCCCCCCTACACTCTAACCACTAGACTACCTACCCCCACCTACACTCTAACTACTAGGCTACCTAATCCCCTACACTCTAACCACTAGGCTACCTACCGCCCCTACACTCTAACCACTAGACTACCTAACCCCCCTACACTCTAACCACTAGGCTACCTAATCCCCTACACTCTAACCACAAGGCTACCTAACCCCCTACACTCTAACCACAAGGCTACCTAACCCCTCCACACTCTAACCACTAGGCTACCTACCACACCTACACTCTAACCACTAGACTACCTACCACCCCAAAATAAGAACATCATCTAATGTCCTTACTAACCACGACCACCTAGCACCAAAACCAATTATAATGGAGGGAAATCCTTGCCCTCATCCCAACACGTCCATATATTTCCCTACTTTACTTTACCCATACTGAAATCCTCAACATGTCTTCAGAGGAGTCTTCAAGTCGGACGGGATCCATCAACCCTGTGACAGGCCAGAATCCCCCTAAAGCTCCTAATTGCTGTTCATTGTTCTGGTGGACTTTGAACTGTGCTGTAATAAATGACAGCTCTGGCCTGGAGTCTCTGCCCAAGCAGAGAGAAGCCACCGGGAACTGGGTCTCTGTGGCAACCGGAGAAAAGCTCAGTCCCTTTGTCCAGGACTTCGTCAGGCCCTGGGACCCTTATCCACCGCCCTAAACTACCCTTTGATACAGCCCTACCTACCTAACCGGTCTGTCTGTCTGTCTGTTCCTCTGTCTGTCTGTTTGTTCCTCTGTCTGTCTGTCTGTCTGTCTGTCTTCTGTCTGTCCCTCTGTCCGTCACGTCCGTCTGTCCGTCCGTCTGTCTGTTCCTCTTTCTTTCTCTGTCTGTCTGTCTGTCTGTCTGTCTGTCTGTCTGTCTGTCTGTCTGTCTGTCTGTCTGTCTGTCTGTCTGTCTGTCTGTCCTGTCTGTCTGTCTGTCTGTCTGTCTGCTGCCTGCCTGCCTGTCTGCTTGCCTGTCTGTTTGTTCCTCTGTCTCTGTCTGTCTGTCTGTTCCTCTGTCTGTCTGTCTGTTCCTCTTTCTTTCTCTGTCTGTCTGTCTGTCTGTCTGTCTGTCTGTCTGTCTGTCTGTCTGTCTGTCTGTCTGTCTGTCTGTCTGTCTGTCTGCCTGCCTGCCTGCCTGCCTGCCTGCCTGTCTGTCTGTCTGTCTGTCTGTCTGTCTGCCTGCCTGCCTGTCTGCTTGCCTGTCTGTTTGTTCCTCTGTCTCTGTCTGTCTGTCTGTTCCTCTGTCTGTCTGTCTGTCTGTTCCTCTTTCTTTCTCTGTCTGTCTGTCTGTCTGTCTGTCTGTCTGTCTGTCTGTCTGTCTGTCTGTCTGTCTGTCTGTCTGTCTGTCTGTCTGTCTGTCTGTTTGTTCCTCTGTCTCTTTCTGTCTGCCTGCTCCTCTTTCTGTCTGCCTGCATAACTTACTCCTCTTTCTGTCTGCCTGCTCCTCTCTCTGTTTGCCCTGCCTGCTCCTCTCTCTGCCCTGCCTGCCTGCCTGCTCCTCTCTCTGTCTGCCTGCCTGTGAAGACAGACCCAGACATAATCTATATTTTCAGCCCCAACGCCACACTGGCAGCAAGTAAGCTATAGGATGTTTCCATCAGACCAGCCTGACTGTCTTTGCTCCCTGCACCACACATCTATAACCGTGGACGTCAGACCAGGCGTGTACTGTATGACATGTGTCTGTGTTAAAGGATCAATGGCCCTGTCTTCACCAGGCTTACTTGACAATATGTGACTTATGTGTAATAAAGGGGAACTTAGGAGGTACATTTGTTGCTGGGCTTGTGCGGGACACAAGCCCTGGTGTGTGTGTGTGTGTGTGTGTGGTTCCTCGGCACATTTTTATCCTGCTGTACTATGAGGGAGTGTGTGTGTGTGTGAGGTTGCTCAGCGCTGATGTACTATGAGGGAGTGTGTGTGTGGTGTGTGTGCAGTTGCTCAGCACAGTTTATCCTGCTGTACTATGAGGAGTGTGTGTGTGTGTGTGTGTGTGTATGTGTGTGTGTGTGTGTGTGTGTGTGTGTGTGTGTGTGTGTGTGTGTGTGTGTGTGAATAAATATACACCATGATGTAACAACAGTTCCTCCCATTATAGACAGACATGGAAGTAGCGTAATATTGTGCGTGTGTGCGTGTGTGTGTGTGTGTGTGTGTGTGAATAAATATACACCATGATGTAACAACAGTTCCTCCATTATAGACAGACATGGAAGTAACATGTGTGTCGTTTGCTTGGTTGGACCCCCACAGATCACACACACATCTTATTTTAATGTAACTTTTATTTTATTTATTTATTTATTTTATTTAACCAGGCAAGTCGGTTAAGAACAAATTCTTATTTACAACGACGGCCTATCCCCGCGAGCCAAACCCGGACAATGCTGGACCAATTCAAATCAAATCAAAGTTTATTTCTCACGTGCGCCAAATACAACAGGTGTTATACAATAGAGAGGCTATATACAGTAGAGAGGCTATATACAGTAGAGAGGCTATATACAATAGAGAGGCTATATACAATAGAGAGGCTATATACAGTAGAGAGGCTACATACAGTAGAGAGGCTATATACAGTAGAGAGGCTATATACAGTAGAGAGGCTATATACAGTAGAGAGGCTATAGACAGTAGAGAGGCTATAGACAGTAGAGAGGCTATATACAGTAGAGAGGCTATATACAGTAGAGGCTATAGACAGTAGAGAGGTTATATACAGTAGAGAGGCTACATACAGTAGAGAGGCTATATACAATAGAGAGGCTACATACAGTAGAGAGGGTACATACAGTAGAGAGGCTATATACAGTAGAGAGGCTATATACAGTAGAGAGGCTACATACAGTAGAGAGGTTATAAACAGTAGAGAGGTTACATACAGTAGAGAGGCTATAAACAGTAGAGAGGCTATATACAGTAGAGAGGTTATATACAGTAGAGAGGCTATATACAGTAGAGAGGTTATATACAGTAGAGAGGCTATATACAGTAGAGAGGCTATATACAGTAGAGAGGTTATATACAGTAGAGAGGTTATAGACAGTAGAGAGGTTATAGACAGTAGAGAGGCTATAGACAGTAGAGAGGCTATAGACAGTAGAGAGGTTATATACAGTAGAGAGGCTATAGACAGTAGAGAGGTTATATACAGTAGAGAGGTTATATACAGTAGAGAGGCTATATACAGTAGACAGGCTATATACAGTAGACAGGCTATATACAGTAGAGAGGCTATATAGAGTAGAGAGGCTATATACAATAGAGGCTATATACAGTAGAGAGGCTATATACAGTAGAGAGGCTATATACAGTAGAGAGGCTCTATACAGTAGAGAGGCTATATACAATAGAGAGGCTATATACAGTAGAGAGGCTATATACAGTAGAGAGGCTATATACAGTAGAGAAGCTATAAACAGTAGAGAGGCTATATACAGTAGAGAGGCTATATACAGTAGCGGCTATATACAGACAGTGGTTAGTCAGGCTGATTGAGGTAGTATGTACATGTAGATCTGGTTAAAGTGACTATGCATATATGATGAACAGAGAGTAGCAGCAGTGTCAAAGAGGGGTTGGCGGGTGGTGGGACACAATGCAGATAGCCTGGTTACCACTCTTGGCACTCCGGCACCACTCTTGGCACTCCGGCACCACTCTTGGCACTCCGGCACCACTCTTGGCACTCCGGCACCACTCCGGCACCACTCTTGGCGTTCCGGCACCACTCTTGGCACTCCGGCACCACTCTTGGCGTTCCGGCACCACTCTTGGCACTCCGGCACCACTCTTGGCACTCCGTGCTTCGTCCTATGGGACTCCCAATCACGGCCGGATGTGATACAGCCTTCAAACCAGGAACCGTAGTGATGCCTCTAGGCACTTAGATGCAGTGCCTTAGACCACTGCGCCACTCGGGAGCCCAATATCCCTTAAATAGTACTGTATGGACATCTCCTTTGTGATTCTCAGTCTGCTCTCTGGTTCATTCTGAAGGCACAGTTCACCATTGATCCACTGTGTCAAATATATATATATATATATTTAAAGGATTGAGACCACTGTTGATTTAAGATTTTAATTTGCGTCACCGAGTCAATCTCTCAACAAATATCCTCAACATCCCCTTTTAGAATCTCTTCCTATTGGCTGTGGCTGTATGAGAAGACTGGCTCTGGATAAGTCTCTGAGAATGTTAACTCTTTGCAGGTGCTCCTGGTTCATGAAGTGCGTCAAACAGGTCCAATGGGCCGTGGTCACTAAGTACTGCACTATAAATAGAATAAGCTACCATTCGTGATGCAGTTCTCATCATCCAGATGGTTCTCCTTACGTTGATACCGGACTACCATCCATGGATGTTGTATGGAGTGTAGTGATGTTGTATGGAGTGTAGTGATGTTGTATGGAGCCTGATCACGTTGTATGGAGCCTGGTGATGTTGTATGGAGCCTGGTGACGTTGTATGGAGCCTGGGGACGTTGTATGGAGCCTGGTGACGTTGCATGGAGCCCGGTGACGTTGTATGGAGCCCGGTGACGTTGTATGGAGCCCGGTGACGTTGTATGGAGCCCGGTGACGTTGTATGGAGCCCGGTGACGTTGTATGGAGCCCGGTGATGTTGTATGGAGCCCGGTGACGTTGTATGGAGCCCGGTGATGTTGTATGGAGCCTGGTGATGTTGTATGGAGCCTGGTGATGTTGTATGGAGCCTGGTGATGTTGTATGGAGCCTGGTGATGTTGTATGGAGTATAGTGATGTTGTATGGAGCCTGGTGATGTTGTATGGAGTGTAGTGATGTTGTATGGAGTGTAGTGATGTTGTATGGAGTGTAGTGTGGTTGTATGGAGCCTGGGGATGTTGTATGGAGTGTAGTGATGTTGTATGGAGTATAGTGATGTTGTATCGAGTGTAGCGATGTTGTATGGAGTGTAGCGATGTTGTATGGAGTGTAGTGATGTTGTATGGAGTGTAGTGATGTTGTATGGAGTGTAGTGATGTTGTATGGAGTGTAGTGACGTTGTATGGAGCCTGGTGACGTTGTATGGAGTGTAGTGATGTTGTATGGAGCCTGGTGACGTTGTATGGAGCGTAGTGATGTTGTATGGAGTCTGGTGATGTTGTATGGAGTGTAGTGATGTTGTATGGAGCCTGGTGATGTTGTATGGAGCCTGGTGACGTTGTATGGATTGTAGTGATGTTGTATGGAGCCTGGTGATGTTGTATGGAGTGTGGTGATAATGTGTGGTGTAGTGATGTTGTATGGAGCCTGGTGACGTTGTATGGAGCCTGGTGATGAGTGTAGTGATGGTATGGAGCCTGGTGATGTTGTGGAGTGTAGTGATATTATATGGAGTGTAGTGATGTTGTATGGAGCCTGGTGATGTTGTATGGAGCCTGGTGATGTTGTATGGAGCCCGGTGATGTTGTATGGAGCCTGGTGATGTTGTATGGAGTGTAGTGATATTGTATGGAGCCTGGTATGTTGTGTTGATGATGTTGTATGGAGCCGGTGACGTTGTATGGAGCCTGGTGATGTTGTATGTAGCCTGTAGTGATGTTGTATGGAGCCTGGTGACGTTGTATGAGGCAGCCTGGTGTTGTATGGAGTGTAGTGATGTTGTATGGAGCCTGGTGACGTTGTATGGAGTGTAGTGACGCTATTATATGGAGCCGGTGAGGTTGTATGGAGCCTGGTGACGTTGTATGTAGCCTGGTGATGTTGTATGGAGGCTGGTGATGTTGTATGGAGTGTAGTGATGTTGTATGGAGCCTGGACGTGTATGGAGCCTGGTAACGTTTGTATGGAGTGTAGTGATGTTGTATGGAGCCTGGTGATGTTGTATGGAGCCCAGGGTTGTATGGAGCCTGGTAACGTTGTATGGAGCCTGGTAACATTGTATGGAGCCTGGTAATGTTGTATGGAGTGTAGTGATATTATATGGAGTGTAGTGATGTTGTATGGAGCCTGTTGGCGTTGTATGGAGCCTGGTGATGTTGTATGGAGCCTGTAGTGATGTTGTATGGAGTGTAGTGATGTTGTATGGAGCCTGGTAACGTTGTATGGAGCTGGTGATGTTGTATGGAGCCTGGTGACATTGTATGGAGCCTGATGTTGTGACATTGTATGGAGGCTGGTGATGTTGTATGGAGTGTAGATGTTGTATGGAGTGTAGTGATATTATATGGAGTGTGGTGATGTTGCATGGGAGTGTAAAGATGTTGTATGGAGCCTGGGTGATGTTGTATGGAGCCTGGTGATGTTGTATGGAGCCTGGTGATGTTGTATGGAGCCTGGTGACGTTGTATGGAGTGTAGTGATGTTGTATGGAGCCTGGTGACGTTGTTTGCAGCCCGGGTGACGTTTGTTTGTAGCCTGGTGACGTTGTTTGTAGCCTGGTGACGTTGCATGTAGCCTGGGTGACGTTGTATGGAGTGTAGTGACGTTGTATGTAGCCTGGTGACGTTTGTATGGAGCCTGGTGATGTTGTATGGAGCCTGGGTGATGTTGTACGGAGTGTAGTGATATTATATGGAGCCCGGTGACGTTGTATGGAGCCTGGTGACGTGTATGTAGCCTGGTGATGTTGTATGGAGGCTGGAGACGTTGTGGAGTGTAGTGGTGTTGTATGGAGCCTGGTGACGTTGTATGGAGCCTGGTAACGCTTGTATGGAGTGCAGTGACGCTGTATGGAGCCTGGTGATGTTGTGTATGGAGCCTGGTGACGTTGTATGGAGCCTGGTGACGTTGTATGGAGCCTGGTGACGTTGTATGGAGCCTGGTGACGTTGTATGGAGTGTAGTGATGTTGTATGGAGTGTAGTGATGTTGTATGGAGTCTGGTGATGTTGCATGGAGCCTGGTGTGATGTTATATGGAGGTAGTGCTTGCATGGATCTGGTGATGTTGTATGAGTTCGGTGACGTTGTATGGAGCCTGGTGACGCTGTATGGAGCCTGCGACATTGTATGGAGCCTGAGTGACGTTGTATGGAGTGTAGTGATGTTGTATGGAGCCTGTGTAGTGATGTTGTATGGAGCCTGGTGACGTTGTTTGTAGCCTGGTGACGTTGTTTGTAGCCTAGTGGCGGTTGTAGCCTGGTGACGTTGTATGGAGTGTAGTGACGTTGTATGTAGCCTGGTGACGTTATCAGACCTGGTGTGGATTATGGATGTAGTGATGTAGACCTGGTGATGTTGGCAAGGTGTAGGAGTGTAGTGATATTATATGGAGTGTAGTGATTTTGTATGGAGCCTGGTGACGTTGTATGGAGCCTGGTGACATTGTATGGAGCCTGGTGATGTTATATGGAGTGTAGTGTTGTATGGAGCCTGGTGATGTTGTATGGAGCCTAGTGACGTTGTATGGAGTGTAGTGATATTATATGGAGTGTAGTGATGTTGTATGGAGCCTGGTGATGTTGTATGGAATGTAGTGATGTTGTATGGAGCCTGGTGATGTTGTATGGAGCCTGGCGATGTTGTATGGAATGTAGTGATGTTGTATGGAGCCTGGTGATGTTGTATGGAGCCTGGTGACATTGTATGGAGTGTAGTGATGTTGTATGGAGCCTGGTGATGTTGTATGTATCCTGGTGACGTTGTTTGTAGCCTGGTGACGTTGTTTGTAGCCTGGTGACGTTGTATGTAGCCTGGTGACGTTGTATGGAGTGTAGTGACGTTGTATGTAGCCTGGTGACGTTGTATGGAGCCTGGTGACGTTGTATGGAGTGTAGTGATATTGTATGGAGCCTGGTGATGTTGTATGGAGTGTAGTGATATTGTATGGAGCCCGGTGATGTTGTATGGAGTGTAGTGATGTATGGAGCCCGGTGATGTTGTATGGAGCCTGGTGATGTTGTATGGAGCCTGGTGATGTTGTATGGAGCCTGGTGATGTTGTATGGAGTGTAGTGATGTTGTATGGAGTGTAGTGATGTTGTATGGAGTGTAGTGATGTTGTATGGAGTGTAGTGATGTTGTATGGAGCGTAGTGATGTTGTATGGAGCCTGGTGATGTTGTATGGAGCCTGGTGACGTTGTATGGAGCCTGGTGACGTTGTATGAAGCCTGGTAACGTTGTATGGAGCCTGGTGACGTTGTATGGAGTGTAGTGATGTTGTATGGAGTGTAGTGATGTTGTATGGAGCCTGGTGATGTTGTATGGAGCCTGGTGATGTTATATGGAGTGTAATGTTGTATGGAGCCTGGTGATGTTGTATGGAGCCTGGTGACGTTGTATGGAGCCTGGTGACGTTGTATGGAGCCTGGTGACATTGTATGGAGCCTGGTGATGTTGTATGGAGTGTAGTGATGTTGTATGGAGTGTAGTGATGTTGTATGGAGCCTGGTGATGTTGTATGTATCCTGGTGACGTTGTTTGTAGCCTGGTGACGTTGTATGTAGCCTGGTGACGTTGTATGGAGTGTAGTGACGTTGTATGTAGCCTGGTGACGTTGTATGGAGCCTGGTGATGTTGTATGGAGCCTGGTGACATTGTATGGAGCCTGGTGATGTTGTATGGAGTGTAGTGATGTTGTATGGAGTGTAGTGATATTATATGGAGTGTAGTGATTTTGTATGGAGCCTGGTGACGTTGTATGGAGCCTGGTGACATTGTATGGAGCCTGGTGATGTTATATGGAGTGTAGTGTTGTATGGAGCCTGGTGATGTTGTATGGAGCCTAGTGACGTTGTATGGAGTGTAGTGATATTATATGGAGTGTAGTGATGTTGTATGGAGCCTGGTGATGTTGTATGGAGCCTGGTGATGTTGTATGGAATATAGTGATGTTGTATGGAGCCTGGTGATGTTGTATGGAGCCTGGCGATGTTGTATGGAATGTAGTGATGTTGTATGGAGCCTGGTGATGTTGTATGGAGCCTGGTGACATTGTATGGAGTGTAGTGATGTTGTATGGAGCCTGGTGATGTTGTATGTATCCTGGTGACGTTGTTTGTAGCCTGGTGACGTTGTATGTAGCCTGGTGACGTTGTATGGAGCCTGGTGATGTTGTATGGAGCCTGGTGATGTTGTATGGAGCCTGGTGACGTTGTATGGAGTGTAGTGATATTGTATGGAGCCTGGTGATGTTGTATGGAGTGTAGTGATGTATGGAGCCCGGTGATGTTGTATGGAGCCTGGTGATGTTGTATGGAGCCTGGTGATGTTGTATGGAGTGTAGTGATGTTGTATGGAGTGTAGTGATGTTGTATGGAGTG
>NC_060174.1:108028026-108043282 GCF_021184085.1 Oncorhynchus gorbuscha | reverse complement strand
TAAAGGATGACGGGGTCATTTAAAGGATGACGGGGTCATTTTAAAGGATGACGGGTCGTTAAAGGATGACGGAGGGATCGTTAAAGGATGACGGGGTGTTGTGGGGTCGTTAAAGGATGACGGGGTCGTTAAAGCTGATCCCCATTTATGAGTTGTTGATGACATGCTTCTGTGACTGTTGTTGTTTTTATATTTGATGGTGGGTGGGGCCTGGTGGTGGGTGGGGCCTGGTGGTGGCTGGGGCCTGGCGGTGGGTGGGGCCTGGTGGTGGCTGGGGCCTGGTGGTGGGTGGGGCCTGGTGGATGGGAGCTGTAGGCTGGGGCTGGAGGCTGGTGGCTAGTGGGAGGTGGGTGGGGCTGGAGACTGGGGTCTGGAGGCTGGGGCCGGAGGATGGGGGGCTGGAGCAGGGTGGGGGGGTGGGTGCTGGAGGCTGGTGGGAGGTGTGTGGAGGCTGGGGGCTGGTGGGTGGGGGCTGGAGGCTGGTGGGTGGTGGGTGGTGGGTGGAGGCTTTTGGGAGGTCGGTGGGGGGCTGGAGGCTGGGGCTGGAGATGGTGGGTGGGGGCTGGTGGCTGGTGGCTGGTGGCTGGTGGCTGGTGGGAGGTGTGTGGAGGCTGGGGGCTGATGGGTGGGGGCTGGAGGCTGGTGGGTGGTGGGTGGTGGGTGGAGGCTGGTGGGAGGTGGCTGGTGGGAGGTGGGTGTGGGCTGGTGGGTGCTTCCAGGGGGACAGACAGCAGGAATTCAACTGAAGACATGTCTGATGATAAAGTGGAGTCCTAGATATAACTTTCCTACTCTCTCATAGCTTCCTACTCTCTCAGAGCTTTCCTACTCTCTCAGAGCTTTCCTACTCTCTCAGAGCTTTCCTACTCTCTCATAGCTTCCTACTCTCTCATAGCTTCCTACTCTCTCAGAGCTTCCAACTCTCTCAGAACTTTCCTACTCTCTCATAGCTTCCTACTCTCTCATAGCTTCCAACTCTCTCATAGCTTCCAACTCTCTCATAACTTCCTACTCTCTCAGAGCTTTCCTACTCTCTCATAGCTTCCTACTCTCTCATAACTTCCTACTCTCTCATAGCTTCCAACTCTCTCATAGCTTCCTACTCTCTCATAACTTCCTACTCTCTCAGAGCTTTCCTACTCTCTCAGAGCTTTCCTACTCTCTCATAGCTTCCAACTCTCTCAGAGCTTTCCTACTCTCTCATAGCTTCCTACTCTCTCATAGCTTCCTACTCTCTCATAGCTTCCAACTCTCTCATAGCTTCCTACTCTCTCATAGCTTCCTACTCTCTCATAGCTTCCAACTCTCTCATAACTTCCTACTCTCTCATAGCTTCCTACTCTCTCATAGCTTCCTACTCTCTCATAGCTTCCTACTCTCTCATAGCTTCCTACTCTCTCATAGCTTCCTACTCTCTCAGAGCTTTCCTACTCTCTCATAGCTTCCTACTCTCTCATAGCTTCCTACTCTCTCATAGCTTCCTACTCTCTCATAGCTTCCTACTCTAGATCATCAACTAAATTTTCAAAGAAAAACATGTTTATCGATGCATTGATTGATGGTAATTTACTAGCTAATTAAAAGTAGTATGCTGCTCCACCCGGAGACAACAATAGAGACATGTTTTGTTTACTATCAAATGTCATGTGATATTTTACCTTGCTTGACTGGCTCGCTAGGTAATCAATCCTCTGATGACATCTGCGTTGTTGTAGACAATAACTGCTGGTGTGTCTGCACTGGACACCCTATCTCTCACACACACACACACACACACACACACACACACACACACACACACACACACACACACACACACACACACACACACACACACACACACACACACACACACACACACACACACACACGATGTGTGTGTGTGTGTGTGTGTGTGTGTGTGCGGTTACTCGGCACAGTTAATCCTGCTGTACTATGAGGGAGTGTGTGTGTGTCCCCCATTGTCTAATCAATCCAGGGAAGCCTCCCTCCACTAACACTAACAGGGGGTCTTGGACTGGGGACTGTCCCCTCTCGGGTTTCACATTGATTCAGCTGGATGTTTCTGAGGATTATGGCCAGTAGCCAGTCAGTCTAGACAAGGTTTCTGTTACATTAGCCTCAGACAAAGACAGTCACAGGACCTGCGGACACGATCAGAGTGGAGGGGACGTCTCAAATGGAACCCTATTCAACATATTAGTGCACTACTTTGATTAGAGCCCTGTGTGGGCTCTGGTTGCTGATAGAGCACCATATAGGGATTAGAGGGCTATCTGGGGACGCGTCCGTACTATATGCCTATTACTGGGGATATGAAGATCTACATGTACTGTATGTGAGGGGGTGAGATGGTTCTCCGGGGTGAGATGGGTCCTCCGGGGTGAGATGGGTCCTCCGGGGTGAGATGGGTTCTCCGGGGTGAGATGGGTCCTCCGGGGTGAGATGGGTTCTCCGGGGTGAGATGGGTTCTCGGGTGAGATGGGTCCTCCGGATGGTTCTCGGGGGTGAGATGGTTCCTCCGGGGTGAGATGGGTTCTCCGGGGTGAGATGGTTCTCCGGGGTGAGATGGGTCCTCCGGGGTGAGATGGGTTCTCCGGGGTGAGATGGGTTCTCCGGGGTGAGATGGGTCCTCCGGGGTGAGATGGTCCTCTAGGATGAGATGGTCCTCCGGGGTGAGATGGGTCCTCCGGGGTGAGATAGGTCCTCTGGGGTGAGATGGGTCCTCAAGGATGAGATGGTCTCTGGGGTGAGTTGGTCCTCCGGGGTGAGATGGTCCTCTAGGATGAGATGGTCCTCCGGGGTGAGATGGGTCCTCCGGTGTGAGATGGGTCCTCCGGGGTGAGATGGGTCCTCAAGGATGAGATGGGTCCTCCGGGGTGAGATGGTCCTCTAGGATGAGATGGTCCTCCGGGGTGAGATGGTCCTCCGGGGTGAGATGGTTCTCTGGGGTGAGATGGGTCCTCAAGGATGAGATGGTCTCTGGGGTGAGTTGGTCCTCCGGGGTGAGATGGGTCCTCCGGGGTGAGATGGGTCCTCCGGGGTGAGATGGGTCCTCCGGGGTGAGATGGGTCCTCCGGGGTGAGATGGGTCCTCCGGGGTGAGATGGTCCTCCGGGATGAGATGGTCCTCCGGGATGAGATGGGTCCTCCGGGGTGAGATGGTCCTCCGGGGTGAGATGGTCCTCTAGGGTGAGATGGTCCTCTAGGATGAGATGGTCCTCTAGGATGAGATGGTCCTCTAGGATGAGATGGTCCTCCGGGGTGAGATGGTCCTCCGGGGTGAGATGGTCCTCCGGGGTGAGATGGTCCTCTAGGATGAGATGGTCCTCTGGGATGAGATGGTCCTCTAGGATGAGATGGTCCTCCGGGGTGAGATGGTCCTCCGGAGCGAGGCGTCTGCAAATCTGCCTCAACGATCATCTTTCAGCCACATCCAAAATTCAACTACACCTCACGTACCTTTGTAGAGATCTTGTCCACAATCTGATTGTGCCCACATTTATTAGGCAGGTGTAGATGATTGAAAGATGCATATTGTGATCAGATCTTTCTGCCTCCGGAGGTCTTCAGGCATTGTGTCTGGATATCAATCAAGTGTAAACAGATGTGGATTGTTAAATCATCATTATACCGATCTCTAAAATCATGGACATATGGCATCAGTAACCTACCGCACCCTACACTCTAACCACTAGTCTACCTGCCCCCCTACACTCTAACCACTAGGCTACCTGCCCCCCTACACTCTAACCACTAGGCTACCTACCACACCTACACTCTAACCACTAGACTACCTACCCCCACTACACTCTAACCACTAGGCTACCTAATCCCCCTACACTCTAACCACTAGGCTACCTAATCCCCTACACTCTAACCACTATGCTACCTAATCCCCTACACTCTAACCACAAGGCTACCTACCGCCCCTACACTCTAACCACTAGACTACCTAACCCCCCTACACTCTAACCACTAGGCTACCTAATCCCCTACACTCTAACCACAAGGCTACCTAACCCCCTACACTCTAACCACAAGGCTACCTAACCCCCTACACTCTAACCACTAGGCTACCTACCACACCTACACTCTAACCACTAGACTACCTACCACCCCCAAAATAAGAACATCATCTAATGTCCTTACAACACGACCACCTAGCACCAAAACCAATTACTCTAATGGAGGGAAAGCCTTGCCCTCATCCCAACACGTCCATATATTTCTCTACTTTACTTTTCCCATACTGAAATCCTCAACATGTCTTCAGAGGAGTCTTCAAGTCGGACGGGATCCATCAACCCTGTGACAGGCCAGAATCCCCCTAAGCTCCTAATTGCTGTTCATTGTTCTGGTGGACTTTGAACTGTGCTGTAATAAATGACAGCTCTGGCCTGGAGTCTCTGCCCAAGCAGAGAAGCCACCGGGAACTGGGTCTCTGTGGCAACCGGAGAAAAGCTCCAGTCCCTTTGTCAGGACTCGTCAGGCCCTGGGACCCTTATCCACCGCCCTAAACTACCCTTTGATACAGCCCTACCTACCCCTAACCGGTCTGTCTGTCTGTCTGTCTGTTCCTCTGTCTGTCTGTTTGTTCCTCTGTCTGTCCGTCCGTCCGTCCGTCCGTCCGTCCGTCCGTCCGTCCGTCCGTCCGTCCGTCCGTCCGTCTGTCTGTCTGTCTGCCTGCCTGCCTGCCTGCCTGTCTGCTTGCCTGTCTGTTTGTTCCTCTGTCTCTGTCTGTCTGTCTGTCTGTCTGTCTGTCTGTCTGTCTGTCTGTCTGCCTGCCTGCCTGCCTGCCTGTCTGCTTGCCTGTCTGTTTGTTCCTCTGTCTCTGTCTGTCTGTCTGTTCCTCTGTCTGTCTGTCTGTTCCTCTGTCTGTCTGTCTGTTCCTCTTTCTTTCTCTGTCTGTCTGTCTGTCTGTCTGTCTGTCTGTCTGTCTGTCTGTCTGTCTGTCTGTCTGTCTGTCTGCCTGTCTGCTTGCCTGTCTGTCTGTTCCTCTGTCTGTCTGTCTGTTCCTCTTTCTTTCTCTATCTGTCTGTCTGTCTGTCTGTCTGTCTGTCTGTCTGTCTGTCTGTCTGTCTGTCTGTCTGTCTGTCTGTCTGTCTGCCTGCCTGCCTGTCTGTTTGTTCCTCTGTTTGTTCCTCTGTCTCTTTCTGTCTGCCTGCTCCTCTTTCTGTCTGCCTGCATGCTTACTCCTCTTTCTGTCTGCCTGCTCCTCTCTCTGTTTGCCCTGCCTGCTCCTCTCTCTGCCCTGCCTGCCTGCCTGCTCCTCTCTCGGTCTGCCTGCCTGTGAAGACAGACCCAGACACAATCTATATTTTCAGCCCCAACGCCACACTGGCAGCAAGTAAGCTATAGGATGTTTCCATCAGACCAGCCTGACTGTCTTTGCTCCCTGCACCACACATCTATAACCGTGGACGTCAGACCAGGCGTGTACTGTATGACATGTGTCTGTGTTAAAGGATCAATGGCCCTGTCTTCACCAGGCTTACTTGACAATATGTGACTTATGTGTAATAAAGGGAACTTAGGAGGTACATTTGTTGCTGGGCTTGTGCGGACACAAGCCCTGGTGTGTGTGTGTGTGTGTGTGGTTCCTCGGCACATTTTATCCTGCTGTACTATGAGGGAGTGTGTGTGTGTGTGTGAGGTTGCTCAGCGCTGATGTACTATGAGGGAGTGTGTGTGTGGTGTGTGTGCAGTTGCTCAGCACAGTTTATCCTGCTGTACTATGAGGGAGTGTGTGTGTGTGTGTGTGTGTGTGTGTGTGTGTGTGTGTGTGTGTGTGTGTGTGTGTGTGTGTGTGTGTGTGTGTGTGTGTGTGTGTGTGTGTGTGTGTGTGTGTGTGTGTGTGTGTGTGTGTGAATAAATATACACCATGATGTAACAACAGTTCCTCCATTATAGACAGACATGGAAGTAACGTGTGTGTGCGTTTGCTTGGTTGGACCCCCACAGATCTCACACACACATCTTATTTTAATGTAACTTTTATTTAACCAGGCAAGTCGGTTAAGAACAAATTCTTATTTACAACGACGGCCTATCCCCGCGAGCCAAACCCGGACAATGCTGGACCAATTCAAATCAAATCAAAGTTTATTTCTCACGTGCGCCAAATACAACAGGTGTTATACAATAGAGAGGCTATATACAGTAGAGAGGCTATATACAGTAGAGAGGCTCTATACAGTAGAGAGGCTATATACAGTAGAGAGGCTATATACAGTAGAGAGGCTATATACAGTAGAGGCTATATACAGTAGAGAGGCTATATACAGTAGAGAGGCTACATACAGTAGAGAGGCTATATACAATAGAGAGGCTACATACAGTAGAGAGGCTACATACAGTAGAGAGGCTATATACAGTAGAGAGGCTACATACAGTAGAGAGGTTATATACAGTAGAGAGGTTATAAACAGTAGAGAGGTTACATACAGTAGAGAGGCTATAAACAGTAGAGAGGTTATATACAGTAGAGAGGTTATATACAGTAGAGAGGCTATATACAGTAGAGAGGCTATATACAGTAGAGAGGCTACATACAGTAGAGAGGCTACAAACAGTAGAGAGGCTACAAACAGTAGAGAGGTTATATACAGTAGAGAGGCTATATACAGTAGAGAGGCTATATACAGTAGAGGCTATATACAGTAGAGGCTATATACAGTAGAGAGGCTACATACAGTAGAGAGGCTACAAACAGTAGAGAGGCTATATACAGTAGAGAGGCTATATACAGTAGAGAGGCTATATACAGTAGAGAGGCTATATACAGTAGAGAGGCTATATACAGTAGAGGGGCTATATACAGTAGAGGGGCTATATACAGTAGAGGGGCTATATACAGTAGAGAGGCTATATACAGTAGAGAGGCTATATACAGTAGAGAGGCTATATACAGTAGAGAGGCTATATACAGTAGAGAGGTTATATACAGTAGAGAGGTTATATACAGTAGAGAGGCTATATACAGTAGAGAGGCTATATACAGTAGAGAGGTTATATACAGTAGAGAGGTTATAGACAGTAGAGAGGTTATAGACAGTAGAGAGGCTATAGACAGTAGAGAGGCTATAGACAGTAGAGAGGTTATATACAGTAGAGAGGCTATAGACAGTAGAGAGGCTATAGACAGTAGAGAGGTTATATACAGTAGAGAGGCTATATACAGTAGACAGGCTATATACAGTAGACAGGCTATATACAGTAGACAGGCTATATACAGTAGACAGGCTATATACAGTAGAGAGGCTATATACAATAGAGGCTATATACAGTAGAGAGGCATATACAGTAGAGAGGCTATATACAGTAGAGAGGCTATATACAATAGAGAGGCTATATACAGTAGAGAGGCTATATACAGTAGAGAGGCTATATACAGTAGAGAAGCTATAAACAGTAGAGAGGCTATATACAGTAGAGAGGCTATATACAGTAGAGAGGCTATATACAGTAGAGAGGCTATATACAGTAGAGAGGCTATATAGAGTAGAGAGGCTATATACAATAGAGGCTATATACAGTAGAGAGGCTATATACAGTAGAGAGGCTATATACAGTAGAGAGGCTATATACAATAGAGAGGCTATATACAGTAGAGAGGCTATATACAGTAGAGAGGCTATATACAGTAGAGAAGCTATAAACAGTAGAGAGGCTATATACAGTAGAGAGGCTATATACAGTAGCGGCTATATACAGACAGTGGTTAGTCAGGCTGATTGAGGTAGTATGTACATGTAGATATGGTTAAAGTGACTATGCATATATGATGAACAGAGAGTAGCAGCAGTGTCAAAGAGGGGTTGGCGGGTGGTGGGACACAATGCAGATAGCCTGGTTACCACTCTTGGCACTCCGGCACCACTCTTGGCACTCCGGCACCACTCTTGGCACTCCGGCACCACTCTTGGCACTCCGGCACCACTCTTGGCACTCCGGCACCACTCCGGCACCACTCTTGGCGTTCCGGCACCACTCTTGGCACTCCGGCACCACTCCGGCACCACTCTTGGCACTCCGGCACCACTCTTGGCACTCCGGCACCACTCTTGGCGTTCCGGCACCACTCTTGGCACTCCGGCACCACTCTTGGCACTCCGTGCTTCGTCCTATGGGACTCCCAATCACGGCCGGATGTGATACAGCCTTCAAACCAGGAACTGTAGTGATGCCTCTAGGCACTTAGATGCAGTGCCTTAGACCACTGCGCCACTCGGGAGCCCAATATCCCTTAAATAGTACTGTATGGACATCTCCTTTGTGATTCTCAGTCTGCTCTCTGGTTCATTCTGAAGGCACAGTTCACCATTGATCCACTGTGTCAAATATATATATATATATATATTTAAAGGATTGAGACCACTGTTGATTTAAGATTTTAATTTGCGTCACCGAGTCAATCTCTCAACAAATATCCTCAACATCCCCTTTTAGAATCTCTTCCTATTGGCTGTGGCTGTATGAGAAGACTGGCTCTGGATAAGTCTCTGAGAATGTTAACTCTTTGCAGGTGCTCCTGGTTCATGAACTGCGTCAAACAGGTCCAATGGGCCGTGGTCACTAAGTACTGCACTATAAATAGAATAAGCTACCATTCGTGATGCAGTTCTCATCAACCAGATGGTTCTCCTTACGTTGATACCGGACTACCATCCATGGATGTTGTATGGAGTGTAGTGATGTTGTATGGAGTGTAGTGATGTTGTATGGAGCCTGGTCACGTTGTATGGAGCCTGGTGACGTTGTATGGAGCCCGGTGATGTTGTATGGAGTGTAGTGACGTTGCATGGAGCCTGGTGACGTTGTATGGAGCCCGGTGACGTTGCATGGAGCCCGGTGACGTTGCATGGAGCCCGGTGACGTTGCATGGAGCCCGGTGACGTTGCATGGAGCCCGGTGACGTTGCATGGAGCCCGGTGACGTTGTATGGAGCCCGGTGACGTTGTATGGAGCCCGGTGATGTTGTATGGAGCCCGGTGATGTTGTATGGAGCCCGGTGACGTTGTATGGAGCCCGGTGATGTTGTATGGAGCCCGGTGATGTTGTATGGAGCCTGGTGATGTTGTATGGAGCCTGGTGATGTTGTATGGAGCCTGGTGATGTTGTATGGAGTATAGTGATGTTGTATGGAGCCTGGTGATGTTGTATGGAGTGTAGTGATGTTGTATGGAGTGTAGTGATGTTGTATGGAGTGTAGTGTGGTTGTATGGAGCCTGGGGATGTTGTATGGAGTGTAGTGATGTTGTATGGAGTATAGTGATGTTGTATCGAGTGTAGCGATGTTGTATGGAGTGTAGCGATGTTGTATGGAGTGTAGTGATGTTGTATGGAGTGTAGTGATGTTGTATGGAGTGTAGTGATGTTGTATGGAGTGTAGTGATGTTGTATGGAGTGTAGTGACGTTGTATGGAGCCTGATGACGTTGTATGGAGTGTAGTGATGTTGTATGGAGCCTGGTGACGTTGTATGGAGCGTAGTGATGTTGTATGGAGTCTGGTGATGTTGTATGGAGTGTAGTGATGTTGTATGGAGCCTGGTGATGTTGTATGGAGCCTGGTGACGTTGTATGGATTGTAGTGATGTTGTATGGAGCCTGGTGATGTTGTATGGAGTGTAGTGATGTTGTATGGAGCCTGGTGATGTTGTATGGAGCCTGGTGACGTTGTATGGAGCCTGGTGACGTTGTATGGAGCCTGGTGATGTTGTATGGAGTGTAGTGATATTATATGGAGTGTAGTGATGTTGTATGGAGCCCGGTGATGTTGTATGGAGCCTGGTGATGTTGTATGGAGCCTGGTGATGTTGTATGGAGCCTGGTGATGTTGTATGGAGTGTAGTGATATTATATGGAGTGTAGTGATGTTGTATGGAGCCCGGTGACGTTGTATGGAGCCTGGTGATGTTGTATGGAGTGTAGTGATGTTGTATGGAGCCTGGTGATGTTGTATGGAGCCTGGTGATGTTGTATGGAGTGTAGTGATGTTGTATGGAGCCTGGTGATGTTGTATGGAGTGTAGTGATGTTGTATGGAGCCCGGTGACGTTGTATGGAGCCTGGTGATGTTGTATGGAGTGTAGTGATGTTGTATGGAGCCTGGTGATGTTGTATGGAGTGTAGTGATATTATATGGAGCCCGGTGAGGTTGTATGGAGCCTGGTGACGTTGTATGTAGCCTGGTGATGTTGTATGGAGGCTGGTGACGTTGTATGGAGTGTAGTGGTGTTGTATGGAGCCTGGTGACGTTGTATGGAGCCTGGTAACGTTGTATGGAGTGTAGTGACGTTGTATGGAGCCTGGTGATGTTGTATGGAGCCTGGTGACGTTGTATGGAGCCTGGTAACGTTGTATGGAGCCTGGTAACGTTGTATGGAGTGTAGTGATGTTGTATGGAGTGTAGTGATGTTGTATGGAGCCTGGTGACGTTGTATGGAGCCTGGTAACGTTGTATGGAGTGTAGTGATGTTGTATGGAGTGTAGTGATGTTGTATGGAGCCTGGTGACGTTGTATGGAGCCTGGTGATGTTGTATGGAGCCTGGTGACATTGTATGGAGGCTGGTGATGTTGTATGGAGTGTAGTGATGTTGTATGGAGTGTAGTGATATTATATGGAGTGTGGTGATGTTGTATGGAGTGTAGTGATGTTGTATGGAGCCTGGTGATGTTGTATGGAGCCTGGTGATGTTGTATGGAGCCTGGTGACGTTGTATGGAGTGTAGTGATGTTGTATGGAGCCTGGTAACGTTGTATGGAGTGTAGTGATGTTGTATGGAGTGTAGTGATGTTGTATGGAGCCTGGTGACGTTGTATGGAGCCTGGTGATGTTGTATGGAGCCTGGTGACATTGTATGGAGGCTGGTGATGTTGTATGGAGTGTAGTGATGTTGTATGGAGTGTAGTGATATTATATGGAGTGTGGTGATGTTGTATGGAGTGTAGTGATGTTGTATGGAGCCTGGTGATGTTGTATGGAGCCTGGTGATGTTGTATGGAGCCTGGTGATGTTGTATGGAGCCTGGTGACGTTGTATGGAGTGTAGTGATGTTGTATGGAGCCTGGTGACGTTGTTTGTAGCCTGGTGGCGTTGTTTGTAACCTGGTGACGTTGTTTGTAGCCTGGTGACGTTGTATGTAGCCTGGTGACGTTGTATGGAGTGTAGTGACGTTGTATGTAGCCTGGTGACGTTGTATGGAGCCTGGTGATGTTGTATGGAGCCTGGTGATGTTTATGCAGTGTAGTGATATTATATGGAGCCGGTGACGTTGTATGGAGCCTGGTGACGTTGTATGTAGCCTGGTGATGTTGTATGGAGGCTGGTGACGTTGTATGGAGTGTAGTGGTGTTGTATGGAGCCTGGTGACGTTGTATGGAGCCTGGTAACGTTGTATGGAGTGTAGTGACGTTGTATGGAGCCTGGTGATGTTGTATGGAGCCTGGTGACGTTGTGGAGCCTGGTGACGTTGTATGGAGCCTGGTGACGTTGTATAGACCTGGTGACGTTGTATGGAGTGTAGTGATGTTGTATGGGTGTAGTGATGTTGTATGGAGCCTGGTGATGTTATATGAGTGTAGTGTTGTATGGAGCCTGGTGATGTTGTATGGAGCCTGTGACGTTATATGGAAACCTGGTGACGTTGTATGGAGCCTGGTGACATTGTATGGAGCACCTGGTGATGTTGTATGGGTGTAGTGATGTTGTATGGAGTGTAGTGATGTTGTATGTATCCTGGTGACGTTGTTTGTAGCCTGGTGACGTTGGCAGTAGCCTGTGGTGACGTTGTATGGAGTGTAGTGACGTTGTATGTAGCCTGGTGACGTTGTATGGGCCTGGTGATGTTGTATGGAGCCTGGTGACATTGGCCCATGGAGCCTGGTGATGTTTGTATGGAGTGTAGTGATGTTTAGCCATGGAGTGTAGTGATATTATATGGAGTGTAGTGATTTTGTATGGAGCCTGGTGACGTTGTATGGAGCCTGAGTGACATTGTATGGAGCCTGGTGATGTTATATGGAGTGTAGTGTTGTATGGAGCCTGGTGATGTTGTATGGAGCCTAGTGACGTTGTATGAGTGTAGTGATATTATATGGAGTGTAGTGATGTTGTATGGAGCCTGGTGATGTTGTATGGAATGTAGTGATGTTGTATGGAGCCTGGTGATGTTGTATGGAGGCCTGGCGATGTTGTATGGAATGTAGTGATGTTGTATGGAGCCTGGTGATGTTGTATGGAGCCTGGTGACATTGTATGGAGTGTAGTGATGTTGTATGGAGCACTGGTGATGTTGTATGTATCCTGGTGACGTTGTTTGGTAGCCTGCGATCGAATTGTTTGTAGCCTGGTGACGTTGTATGGCATCTGGCGACGTTGTATGGAGTGTAGTGATCGCTTGTATGTAGCCTGGTGACGTTGTATGGAGCCTGGTGACGTTGTATGGAGTGTATGATATTGTATGGAGCCTGGTGATGTTGTATGGAGTGTAGTGATATTGTATGGAGCCCGGTGATGTTGTATGGAGTGTAGTGATGTATGGAGCCCGGTGATGTTGTATGGAGCCTGGTGATGTTGGGAGCCTGGTGATGTTCCTTGTTTATATCTGGTGATGTTGTATGGAGTGTAGTGATGTTGTATGGAGTGTAGTGATGTTGTATGGAGTGTAGTGATGTTGTATGGAGTGTAGTGATGTTGCATGGAGCGTAGTGATGTTGTATGGAGCCTGGTGATGTTGTATGGAGCCTGGTGACGTTGTATGGAGCCTGGTGACGTTGTATGAAGCCTGGTAACGTTGTATGGAGCCTGGTGACGTTGTATGGAGTGTAGTGATGTTGTATGGAGTGTAGTGATGTTGTATGGAGCCTGGTGATGTTGTATGGAGCCTGGTGATGTTATATGGAGTGTAATGTTTGTATGGAGCCTGTGGTGATGTTGTGTGGAGCCTGGTGACGCTTGTATGGAGCCTGGTGACGTTGTATGGAGCCTGGTGACATTGTATGGAGCCTGGTGATGTTGGTGGTGAGTGATGTTGTATGGAGTGTAGTGATGTTGTATGGAGCCTGGTGATGTTGGAGTGTAGTGTTGTGGGGCCTGGTGATGTTGTTTGTAGCCTGGTGACGTTGTATGGAGCCTGGTGACGTTGTATGGAGCCTGGTGACATTGTATGGAGCCTGGTGATGTTGTATGGAGTGTAGTGATGTTGTATGGAGCCCAGTGACATTTGTATGGAGCCTGGTGATATTGTATGTAGTGTGGTGACGTTGTTTTGCATGGTGACGTTGTATGAAGCCTGGTGACGTTGTATGGAGTGTGAAGGCGTTGTATGTAGCCTGGTGATTGGCGTGGAGCCTGGTGATGTTGTATGGAGCCTGGTGACATTGTATGGAGCCTGGTGATGTTGTATGTAGTGATGTTGTAGTGCTTGATATTATATGGAGTGGTGATTTTGTATGGATCCTGGTGACGTTGTATGGAGCCTGGTGACATTGTATGGAGCCTGGTGATGTTATATGGAGTGTAGTGTTGTATGGAGCTGGTGATGTTGTATGGAATATAGTGACGTTGTATGGAGTGTAGTGATGTTGTATGGAGCCTGGTGATGTTGTATGGAATGTAGTGATGTTGTATGGAGCCTGGTGATGTTGTATGGAGCCTGGGCGATGTTGTGGAATGTAGTGATGTTGTATGGAGCCTGGTGATGTTGTATGGAGCCTGGTGACATTGTTTGGAGTCTGGTGACGTTGTATGGAGCCTGGTGATGTTGTATGGAGCCTGGTGACGTTGTTTGTAGCCTACGGTGACGTTGTTTGTAGCCTGGTGATGTTGTATGGAGCCTGGTGACGTTGTATGGAGTGTAGTGGCGTTGTATTAGCCTGAGTGACGTTGGAGCCTGGTGACGTTGTATGGAGTGTAGTGATATTGTATGGGCCACGGTGATGTTGTATGGAGTGTAGTGATGTTGTATGGAGCCCGGTGATGTTGTATGGAGTGTAGTGATGTTGTATGGAGCCCGGTGATGTTGTATGGAGCCTGGTGTGTTGTATGGAGCCTGGTGATGTTGTATGGAGTCTGGTGATGTTGTATGGAGCGTAGTGATGTTGTATGGAGTGTAGTGATGTTGTATGGAGCCTGGTGATGTTGTATGGAGTGTAGTGATGTTGTTGGAGTGTAGTGATGTTGTATGGAGCCTGGTGACGTTGTATGGAGCCTGGTGACGTTGTATGGAGCCTGGTAACGTTATGGAGCCTGAGCGTTGTATGCTGTGATGTTGTATGGGTGATGTGGTGACGTTGTATGGAGCCTGGTGATGTTGTATGGAGCCTGGTGATGTTATATGGAGTGTAATGTTGTATGGAGCCTGGTGATGTTGTATGGAGCCTGGTGACGTTGTATGGAGCCTGGTGACGTTGTATGGAGCCTGGTGACATTGTATAGACACCAGTGATGTTGTATGGAGTGTAGTGATGTTGTATGGAGTGTAGTGATGTTGTATGGAGCCTGGTGATGTTGTATGTATCCTGGTGACGTTGTTTGTAGCCTGGTGACGTTGTATGGAGTGTAGTGACGTTGTATGTAGCCTGGTGACGTTGTATGGAGCCTGGTGATGTTGTGGAGCCTGGTGACATTGTAGCTGGAGCCTGGTGATGTTGTGTATGGAGTGTAGTGATGTTGTATGGAGTGTAGTGATGTTGTATGGAGTGTAGTGATTTTGTATGGAGCCTGGTGACGTTGTATGGAGCCTGGTGACATTGTATGGAGCCTGGTGATGTTATATGGAGTGTAGTGTTGTATGGAGCCTGGTGATGTTGTATGGAGCCTAGTGACGTTGTATGGAGTGTAGTGATATTATATGGAGTGTAGTGATGTTGTATGGAGCCTGGTGATGTTGTATGGAGCCTGGTGATGTTGTATGGAATGTAGTGATGTTGTATGGAGCCTGGCGATGTTGTATGGAATGTAGTGATGTTGTATGGAGCCTGGTGATGTTGTATGGAGCCTGGTGACATTGTATGGAGTGTAGTGATGTTGTATGGAGCCTGGTGATGTTGTATGTATCCTGGTGACGTTGTTTGTAGCCTGGTGACGTTGTATGGAGCCTGGTGATGTTGTATGGAGCCTGGTGACGTTGTATGGAGCCTGGTGACGTTGTATGGAGTGTAGTGATATTGTATGGAGCCTGGTGATGTTGTATGGAGTGTAGTGATGTATGGAGCCCGGTGATGTTGTATGGAGCCTGGTGATGTTGTATGA
>NC_060174.1:108007443-108017443 GCF_021184085.1 Oncorhynchus gorbuscha | reverse complement strand
TAGACACACACACAGGGACAGGTAGACACACACACAGGGACAGGTAGACACACACACAGGGACAGGTAGACACACACACAGGGACAGGTAGACACACACACAGGGACAGGTAGACACACACACACAGAGACAGGTAGACACACACACACACACACACACACACACACACACACACACACACACACACACACACACACACACACACACACACACACACACACACACACACACACACAGACAGGTAGACACACACACACACACAGAGACAGGTAGACACACACACACACAGAGACAGGTAGACACACACACACACAGGGACAGGTAGACACACACACACACAGGGACAGGTAGACACACACACACAGAGACAGGTAGACACACACACAGAGACAGGTAGACACACACACACAGAGACAGGTAGACACACACACACACACACACACACAGACAGGTAGACACACACACACACAGAGACAGGTAGACACACACACACACACAGAGACAGGTAGACACACACACACACACAGAGACAGGTAGACACACACACACACAGACAGGTAGACACACACACAGAGACAGGTAGACACACACACACACAGAGAGACAGGTAGACACACACACACACAGAGACACACACACACAGAGACAGGTAGACACACACACAGACAGGTAGACACACACACACACAGACAGGTAGACACACACACACACAGGACAGGTAGACACACACACAGGGACACACACACACACAGAGACAGGTAGACACACACACACACAGAGACAGGTAGACACACACACACAGAGACAGGTACACACACACACACAGAGACAGGTAGACACACACACACAGACAGTAGACACACACACACACACACACAGAGACAGGTAGACACACACACACAGAGACAGGTAGACACACACACACAGGACACACACACACACAGAGACAGGTAGACACACACACACACACAGAGAGAGTAGACAGACACACACACACACAGAGACAGGTAGACACACACACACACAGGACACACACACACACAGAGACAGGTAGACACACACACACACACACACACAGAGAGACAGGTAGACACACACAGAGACAGGTACACACACACACACACACACAGAGACAGGTAGACACACACACACACACAGAGACAGGTAGACACACACACACACAGAGACAGGTAGACACACACACACACACAGAGAGACAGGTAGACACACACACACACAGACACAGGTAGACACACACACACAGAGACAGGTAGACACACACACACAGAGACAGGTAGACACACACACACAGAGACACACACACACACAGAGACACACACACACACACACACAGAGACAGGTAGACACACACACACACACACAGAGACAGGTAGACACACACACACACACAGAGACAGGTAGACACACACACACAGAGGCAGGTAGACACACACACACAGAGACAGGTAGACACACACACACACACAGACACACACACACACACACAGAGACAGGTAGACACACACACACACACACAGAGACAGGTAGACACACACACACAGAGACAGGTAGACACACACACACAGAGACAGGTAGACACACACACACAGAGACAGGTAGACACACACACACAGAGACAGGTAGACACACACACACAGAGACAGGTAGACACACACACACACAGACAGGTAGACACACACACACACAGAGACAGGTAGACACACACACACACACACACACAGACAGGTAGACACACACACAGAGACAGGTAGAGACAGGTAGACACACACACACAGGGACAGGTAGACACACACACACACAGGGACAGGTAGACACACACACACAGAGAAAGGTAGACAGACACACACACACACAGAGACAGGTAGACACACACACAGAGACAGGTAGACACACACACACACAGAGACAGGTAGACACACACACACACACACACACACACACACACACACACACACACAGAGACAGGTAGACACACACACACACACACACACACAGACAGGTAGACACACACACACACACAGAGACAGGTAGACACACACACACACACACACACACACACAGAGACAGGTAGACACACACACACACAGACAGACACACACACACACACACACACACACAGGTAGACACACACACACACACACACAGAGACAGGTAGACACACACACAGAGACAGGTAGACACACACACACACAGAGACAGGTAGACACACACACACACACACACACACACACACACACAGAGACAGGTAGACACACACACACACACACACAGACAGGTAGACACACACACACACAGAGACAGGTACACACACACACACAGAGACAGGTAGACACACACACACACAGAGACAGGTAGACACACACACACACAGAGACAGGTAGACACACACACACACACACACAGAGACAGGTAGACACACACACACACAGAGACAGGTAGACACACACACACACAGAGACAGGTAGACACACACACACAGAGACAGGTAGACACACACACACAGAGACAGGACAGACACACACACAGAGACAGAGACACACACACACACACAGAGACAGGTAGACACACACACAGAGACAGGTAGACACACACACACACACAGAGACAGGTAGACACACACAGAGAGGTAGACACACACACACACAGGGACAGGTAGACAGACACACACACAGGGACAGGTAGACAGACACACACAGGGACAGGTAGACAGACACACACAGAGACAGGTAGACACACACACAGGGACAGGTAGACACACACACAGGGACAGGTAGACACACACACAGGGACAGGTAGACACACACACAGGGACAGGTAGACACACACACACACAGGGACAGGTAGACACACACACACACACAGGGACAGGTAGACACACACACACACAGGGACAGGTAGACACACACACACACACACAGGGACAGGTAGACACACACACACAGAGACAGGTAGACACACACACAGAGACAGGTAGACACACACACACACAGAGACAGGTAGACACACACACACACACACACACACACACACACACACACACACACACACACACACACACACAGAGACAGGTAGACACACACACACACACACACAGGACAGGTAGACACACACACACACACAGAGACAGGTAGACACACACACACAGAGACAGGTAGACACACACACACACAGACAGGTAGACACACACACACACAGAGACAGGTACACACACACACACACACACACACACACAGACAGGTAGACACACACACACACACACACACACACACACACACACACACACACACACACACACACACAGGACACACACACACACACACACAGACACAGGTAGACACACACACAGACAGGTAGACACAGACACACACACACACACAGGACAGTACACACACACACACAGACAGGTAGACACACACACACACAGGTAGACACACACACACACAGAGAGACAGGTAGACACACACACACACAGAGACACACAGACACACACACACACAGAGACAGACACACACACACACAGAGACAGGTAGACACACACACAGAGACACAGACACACACACACACAGAGACAGGTAGACACACACACAGAGACAGTAGACACACACACACACAGAGACAGGTAGACACACACACACACAGAGACAGGTAGACACACACACACAGAGACAGGTAGACACACACACACACACAGAGACAGGTAGACACACACACACACACAGAGACAGGTAGACACACACACACACACAGGACAGGTAGACACACACACACACAGGGACAGGTAGACACACACACACAGAGACAGGTACACACACACAGGGACAGGTAGACACACACACAGACAGGTAGACACACACACACAGAGACAGGTAGACACACACACAGGGACAGGTAGACACACACACACAGGGACAGGTAGACACACACACACACACACAGGGACAGGTAGACACACACACACACAGAGACAGGAGACACACACACACACACACAGGTAGACACACACACACACACACACACAGAGACACACACACACACACAGAGACAGGTAGACACACACACACACAGAGACAGGTAGACACACACACACACAGAGACAGGTAGACACACACACACAGAGACACACACACACAGAGACAGGTAGACACACACACACACAGAGACAGGTAGACACACACACACACAGGGACAGGTAGACACACACACACAGAGACAGGTAGACAGACACACACACAGAGACAGGTAGACACACACACACACAGAGACAGGTAGACAGACACACACACACACAGAGACAGGTAGACACACACACACACAGAGGACAGGTAGACACACACACACACAGAGACAGGTAGACACACACACACACACAGAGACAGGTAGACACACACACACACAGAGACAGGTAGACACACACACACAGGACAGGTAGACACACACACACACAGGACAGGTAGACACACACACACACAGAGGACAGGTACACACACACAGGACACACACACAGAGACAGGTAGACACACACACACACACAGACAGGTAGACACACACACAGAGACAGGTAGACACACACACACACAGGGACAGGTAGACACACACACACAGAGACAGGTAGACACACACACACACAGGAGACACACACACACAGAGACAGGTAGACACACACACACACACAGAGGACAGGTAGACACACACACAGGACAGGTAGACACACACACACAGGACAGGTAGACACACACACACACAGACAGTAGACAGACAGACACACACACACACAGGACAGGTAGACACACACACACACAGGACAGGTAGACACACACACACACACACAGAGACAGGTAGACACACACACAGGACAGAGACAGACACACACACACACAGACAGGACAGAGACAGGTAGACACACACACACAGAGACAGACAGACACACACACACACACAGAGACACACACACACACACACACAGACACACACACACACACAGAGACAGGTAGACACACACACACACAGAGACAGGTAGACACACACACACACAGAGACAGGTAGACACACACACACACAGGACAGGTAGACACACACACACACACAGAGACAGGTAGACACACACACACACAGGACAGGTAGACACACACACAGAGACAGGTACACACACACACACACACAGAGACAGGTACACACACACACACAGGACAGGTAGACACACACACACACAGGGACAGGTAGACACACACACACACACACAGACAGGTAGACACACACACACACAGGGACAGGTAGACACACACACACACACAGAGACAGGTAGACACACACACACACAGAGACAGGTAGACACACACACACACACAGAGACAGGTAGACACACACACACACAGAGACAGGTAGACACACACACACACACACACAGAGACAGGTAGACACACACACACACACACACAGGTAGACACACACACACACAGAGACAGGTAGACACACACACAGAGACAGGTAGACACACACACACAGGACAGGTAGACACACACACACACACACACACAGACAGACAGGACACACACACACACAGAGACAGGTAGACACACACACACACACACAGAGACAGGTACACACACACACACACACACACACAGAGACAGGTAGACACACACACACACAGAGACAGGTAGACACACACACACAGAGACAGGTAGACACACACACACACAGGTAGACACACACACACACAGAGACAGGTAGACACACAGAGACAGGTAGACACACACACACAGAGACAGGTAGACACACACACACACAGGACAGGTAGACACACACACACACACACAGAGACAGGTAGACAGACACACACACAGAGACAGGACACACACACACACACACACACACAGAGACAGGTAGACACACACACACAGACAGACAGGTAGACACACACACACAGAGACAGGTAGACACACACACAGAGACAGGTAGACACACACACACACACAGGGACAGGTAGACACACACACACACAGGACAGGTAGACACACACACAGAGACAGGTAGACACACACACACACACACACACACAGACAGGTAGACACACACACACAGGTAGACACACACACAGTAGACAGACAGGTAGACACACACACACACAGACAGACACACACAGGGACACACACACACAGGACAGGTAGACACACACACACACAGAGACAGGTAGACACACACACACACAGGTAGACACACAGGACAGACACACACACACACAGGGACACAGACACACACAGGTAGACACACACACACACACAGAGACAGGTAGACAGACACACACACACACACAGGACAGGTAGACACACACACACAGAGACAGGTAGACACACACACACACAGGGACAGGTAGACACACACACACACACAGGGACAGGTAGACACACACACAGGGACAGGTAGACACACACACACACACACACAGACAGGACAACACACACACACAGGGACAGGACAGACACACACACAGACAGGACACACACACACACACAGACAGACACACACACACACAGAGACAGGTAGACACACACACACACACAGGACAGGTAGACACACACACACACAGACAGACAGACACACACACACACACAGAGACAGGTAGACACACACACACACACAGACAGACAGGTACACACACACACAGAGACAGGTAGACACACACACACAGAGGACAGGTAGACACACACACACACAGGAGACAGACACACACACAGACAGGTAGACACACACACACACACACAGAGACAGGTAGACACACACACACACAGAGACAGGTAGACACACACACACACAGAGACAGGTAGACACACACACACAGACAGGTAGACACACACACACAGAGACAGGTAGACACACACACACAGAGACAGGTAGACACACACACACACACAGACACACACACACACACACAGAGACACACACACACAGAGACAGACACACACACACACACACACACACAGAGACAGGTAGACACACACACAGAGGACAGGTAGACACACACACACAGAGACAGGTAGACACACACACACACACAGGACAGACACACACACACACAGGAGACAGGTAGACACACACACACACACAGACAGACAGGTAGACACACACACACACACAGAGACACACAGACACACACACACACACAGGACAGGTAGACACACACACACAGAGACAGGAGACACACACACACACAGAGACAGGTAGACACACACACACACAGAGACAGACACACACACACACACAGAGGACAGGTAGACACACACACACACACAGGACACACAGACACACACACACAGGACAGGTGACACACACACACACACACAGGACACACACACACACACAGAGACACAGACACACACAGAGACAGGTAGACACACACACACAGGACAGGTAGACACACACACACACAGACACACACACACACACAGGACAGGTGAGACACACACACACAGGACAGGTGAGACACACACACACACAGGACAGATTGACACACACACACACACACAGGACAGGTGGACACACACACACAGAGGACAGACACACACACACACAGGACACAGACACACACACACAGGACAACACACACACACACACACACAGGTAGACAGGTAGACACACACACACACACACACAGGACAGACACACACACACACAGGACAGACACACACACACACACAGAGACACACAGACACACACACACACAGGACAGACACAGACACACACACACACACAGACAGGTAGACACACACACACACAGGACAGGTAGACACACACACACACACACAGACAGGTAGACACACACACACACAGGACAGGTAGACACACACACACACACAGAGGACAGGTAGACACACACACACACAGGGACAGGTAGACACACACACACACACACAGGGACAGGTAGACACACACACACACAGGACAGACAGACACACACACAGAGACAGGTAGACACACACACACAGGGACAGGTAGACACACACACAGAGACAGGTAGACACACACACAGGACAGGTAGACACACACACACACAGGGACAGGTAGACAGACACACACACAGGGACAGGTAGACACACACACAGGGACAGGTAGACACACACACAGGGACAGGTAGACACACACACACACAGGGACAGGTAGACACACACACACACAGGGACAGGTAGACACACACACACACAGGGACAGGTAGACACACACACACACAGAGACAGGTAGACACACACACACAGGGACAGGTAGACACACACACAGGGACAGGTAGACACACACACAGGGACAGGTAGACACACACACACAGGGACACACACAGGGACAGGTAGACACACACACACACAGGGACAGGTAGACACACACACACACAGGGACAGGTAGACACACACACAGGGACACAGACACACACACACAGGGACAGGTAGACACACACACACACACAGGGACACAGACACACACACACACAGGACAGAGGTAGACACACACACACACACAGACACACACACACACACACACACACAGAGACAGGTAGACACACACACACACACAGAGACAGGACACACACACACACAGAGACAGGTAGACACACACACACACAGAGACAGACAGACACACACACACACACACAGGACACACACACACAGAGGACAGAGACACACACACACACACACACAGGACAGTAGACACACACACACACAGACAGGACAGACACACACACACACACAGGACAGACACACACACACACACAGAGGACAGGTAGACACACACACACACACAGACAGATTGAGACAGACACACACACAGAGGACACAGACACACACACACACACAGGACAGGTAGACACACACACACACACAGGACAGGTAGACACACACACACACACAGAGACACACACACACACACACACAGAGGACAATTAGACACACACACACACACAGGACAGGTAGACACACACACACAGGACAGGTAGACACACACACACAGGACAGGTAGACACACACACACAGGACAGGTAGACACACACACACACAGGACAGACACACACACACACAGGGACACAGACACACACACAAGGACAGGTAGACACACACACAGGGACACACACACACACACACAGGACAGGTAGACACACACACACACAGGGACAGACACACACACACAGGACAGGTAGACACACACACACACACACAGGACAGGTAGACACACACACACACAGGACAATTGACACACACACACACAGGACAGAGACACACACACACAGAGGACAGGTAGACACACACACACACAGACAGGTAGACACACACACACACAGGACACGTAGACACACACACACAGGACAGTAGACACACACACACACAGACAGACACACACACACAGGACACACACACACACACAGGAGACAGACACACACACACAGAGGACAGGTAGACACACACACACACAGAGACAGGTAGACACACACACACACAGGGACAGGTAGACACACACACAGGACACACACACACAGACAGGTAGACACACACACACACAGAGGACAGGTAGACACACACACACAGGGACAGGTGAGACACACACACAGGAGGACACACACACACACAGACAGACACACACACACACAGAGGACAGACACACACACACACACACAGAGACAGGTAGACACACACACAGGGACAGGTAGACACACACACACACAGGGACAGGTAGACAGACACACACACACAGAGAGGTAGACACACACACACAGGGACAGGTAGACACACACACAGGGACAGGTAGACAGACACACACACACAGGGACAGGTAGACACACACAGAGACAGGTACACACACACACACAGGGACAGGTAGACACACACACAGGGACAGGTAGACACACACACACACAGGGACAGGTAGACACACACACAGGGACAGGTAGACACACACACACAGGGACAGGTAGACACACACACAGAGACAGGTAGACACA
>NC_060174.1:108001852-108007343 GCF_021184085.1 Oncorhynchus gorbuscha | reverse complement strand
GTAGAGGTGGCAGGGTAGCCTAGTGGTTAGAGTGTAGAGGTGGCAGGGTAGCCTAGTGGTTAGAGTGTAGAGGCGGCAGGGTAGTCTAGTGGTTAGAGTGTAGGGCGGCAGGGTAGCCTAGTGGTTAGAGTGTAGGGGCGGCAGGGTAGCCTGATGGTTAGAGTGTAGGGGCGGCAGGGTAGCCTAGTGGTTAGAGTGTAGGGCGGCAGGGTAGCCTAGTGGTTAGAGTGTAGGGGCGGCAGGGGTAGCCTAGTGGTTAGAGTGTAGGGGCGGCAGGGTAGCCTAGTGGTTAGAGTGTAGGGGCGGCAGGGTAGCCTGAGTGGTTAGGAGTGTAGGGGCGGCAGGGTAGCCTAGTGGTTAGAGTGTAGGGCGGCAGGGTAGCCTAGTGGTTAGAGTGTAGGGCGGCAGGGTAGCCTAGTGGTTAGAGTGTAGGGGCGGCAGGGTAGCCTAGTGGTTAGAGCAGGGGTGTCAAACATACGGCCCGCGGGCCGGAACCGGCCCCCAAGGAGGTTCGATCAGGCCCGCAGGATAATTTGAAAGTGGAAAAAATGCATAAAAGACATGGAATTAATATTTTTAATTCGCTGCAATTCATGGATTATCCGCTAAGGGGCGCACTCTTTCCATCAGAGTAGAAGACAAGCCGCATCACTGAGACAGACTGAAAACAGCAGACGGTATCAATGCGCCATCTGCTGCTTGTTACGACGTTGTTAATACCTTGGTCTCTACCTCTCCGCTACACCTTCATTAGCCAAAATGTCGTTATCCAAACGGAGAAAAGTAGATAAGGAGTGTAGAATTTTCAAAGAAAAATGGACCACGTCCTATTTATTAACAGAGATGCACGGAAAACCTTTGTGCTTGGTGTGTTTTGCAACAAGTTTTCGGTATTGAAGGAATATAATATTCGACTCCACTACGAGACTCATCACAGCGAAAAATATGACGGCTTGCAAGGACAACTGAGAAGAGATAAGATTAGCAATTGCTGGCGGGTCTGAGGAAACAGCAGTCAACTTTCATCCAGAGGCGAGAAGTCAGTGAAGCAGCGGTAAAAGCCAGCTACCTAATTGCTAGCGAAATAGCATTAGCATCGAAGCCGTATTCCGACGGTGACTTTGTTAAACGATGCATGATGAAGGCGGCTGAACTTGTATGTCCCGAAGCGACAAGCTTTTGCCAATATTAGCCTGACGAGGAATACTATAGCAGAGAGGATTTCGGAACTATCGGCAGATTTAGACAGTCAATTGAAACAGAGAGTCAAGTCATTTATTGCATTTTCCGTGGCAATTGACGAGAGCACTGACATCACAGACGTGGCCCAACTGGCCATATTTATTCGTGGAGTTGATGAGCCATTGACTGTTACTGAAGAGTTTCTTGAGTTGGTGCCAATGATGGACACCACAACAGCCGAGGACATTTTCGGCTCTGTCGTTGCTGCATTGGACAGAGTTGGAGTGGACTGGTCCCGCGCTGTCAGCCTGGCTACAGACGGCGCGCCATCCATGGTCGGAAAGAAAGCAGGTGCCGCGACAAAGTTCAAAGACAAAGTACAAGCCCTTAATGGAGGAGATCGTTTCTGGACATTTCACTGTATTTTGCACCAGGAGGCATTGTGTTGCAAGTCGCTGAAAATGGACCACGTCATGGAGGTGGTTGTTCGCACTGTAAATTTCATCCGGTCCAGAGGTCTGAACCATCGTCAGTTTGACAAACTTCTCAGCGACAGCAACATTACCCACAGCCTGCCATACCACACTGAAGTGAGATGGTTAAGCCGAGGCGCTGTGCTGAGTCATTTTTTGATCTACGAGAGGAAATCGGACAGTTCATGGAGAAAAAGGAAAACCGGTGTTGAATTACAATCTCAGGAATGGCTACGGGACCTTGCATTCTTGGTTGATATTACTGAACACTTGAACAATCTGAACAAAATGTTGCAAGGCTGCAAAAAGTTGTCACACAGTTTTCTGACAACATACATGCATTTAAGTTGAAGCTGACTTTGTGGGAGATGCAACTGGCAAATGGCAACCCTGCTCATTTCCCTGTTTGAGAGATGTGTGTGTGACCAGACCTGATGCGGACATGAAACGGTACAAAGACAAAATTGCAGGACTACTGCGGGAGTTTGAGAAACGTTTTCAGGTATTTGGTGAACTTGAGACAGAATTTTCAGTTTTTCGCTCACCTTTCACAGTTAAAGCTTCTGATCTGCCGGTCGAAATTCAGCTAGAGATAATTGATTTGCAGTGTGATGCAGATTTGAAGGGCAAATTTGCCTCTGTAGGTCTGGACAGATTTTATCAGTATCTACTACCAGGGTACCCCAAATTAACAGCCCTGGCTGCTAAAATTTTGTGCATGTTTGGGACAACCTACCTTTGTGACCAAATTTTCTCAGTGATGAATATCAATAAAACAAAAATGCGTTCAAGGCTCACAAACAAGCACTTAAATGACATTCTGAAAGTGACAGCTAGTCAGGACATGACACCTGGTGTTGATGCACTTGTACAGGCCAAAAGATGCCAAGTTTCAGGTACAAATACAAGTCCAGACTAGACTAACACCTTTAAAATGCTGTCTTAGATACTGTTTGCATTGAAAGAATACAGCTCTGTGAAGATGAATCCTTACTGTGGTGATTTAAAAAATGTGCACTTTAATGTTAGTCAGCAGCTTCAAAACAAAAGTTGTGTGATGGAATTCTACTGTTCATACAACTCCATAAATTTTCAGTATGTATTGTATGTGTATGTATGTTTCATGTATGAAGTTTACAGATTTACAGGACAGGCAACACTTTCTTCATTACACATTTAAAATCACTCTCCTTAGTTTGTAAGGTGTACGCAGGGATTACATTTAGATTTTATATGCGTATGTGTAAGTGGTTTAAAAATTCCTTTCTTTAAAAGTCTCATTTAATCTTAAAGTGCATTACTATATTTTTCAGTACCAATTAAAGTTTTGTGCCTTTGTACAATCAGTGGGATCAGTTGCAATGCATATTTGTGAATGATAAAAGTAAATTGCACATTTGTCTAAGGAAATATGAGGTGTTTCATGAAATGTTTTGTAAAAGGATAGTTCATTAAATTTCAATATTTTCCTAATGTTCTTGTGCTTCTTTACACCAAAACAAAGGAAAGACATGATATTTTGGTTATTTATAGCAGAGTATGGTATAATTTTAATGGTCCGGCCCACTTGACATCTCCCTAGGCCGTATGTGGCCCACGATGCGAAATGAGTTTGACACCCCTGGGTTAGAGTGTAGGGGCGGCAGGGTAGCCTAGTGGTTAGAGTGTAGGGGCGGCAGGGTAGCCTAGTGGTTAGAGTGTAGGGGCGGCAGGGTAGCCTAGTGGTTAGAGTGTAGGGGCGGCAGGGTAGCCTAGTGGTTAGAGTGTAGGGGCGGCAGGGTAGCCTAGTGGTTAGAGCGTTGGACTAGTAACTGGAAGGTTGCAAGTTCAAATCCCTGAGCTGACAAGGTACAAATCTGTCGTTCCGCCCCTGAACAGGCAGTTAACCTACTGTTCCTAGGCCGTCATTGAAAATAAGAATATGTTCTTAACTGACTCGCCTAGTTAAATAAAAGGTTAAATATTATAAAAATGCTGATGGAAAGGAGTCACATTTCATGAATTCTTACAACTGTCTCTAATAATTGTTTTCTCTGTCTGTCCAGGAGTCCAAACCCCACATCTTCATAGTGGCGGAGGAGGCCTACAGAAACGTACAAGGCCAGGTGGAGCCCGTGAACCAGTCTCTGGTGGTCAGTGGAGAGAGCGGAGCAGGGAAGGTACAACGTCATCAATCATTTTTATTTTATTTTACCTTTATTTAACTAGGCAAGCCAGTTAAGAACAAATTCTTATTTACAATGACGGCCTAGGAACAGTGGGTTAACTGCCTTTTCAGGGGCAGAACGACAGACTTGTACCTTGTCAGCTCGGGGGTTTGAACTTGCAACTTTCCAGTTGCTAGTCCAACACTCTAACCACTAGACTACCTGCCACCCCTACACTCTAACCACTAGGCTACCCTGCCGCCCCTACACTCTAACCACTACGCTACCCTGCCGCCTCTACACTCTAACCACTAGGCTACCCTGCCGCCTCTACACTCTAACCACTAGGCTACCTGCCGCCTCTACACTCTAACCACTAGGCTACCCTGCCGCCCCTACACTCTAACCACTAGGCTACCCTGCCTCCTCTACACTCTAACCACTAGGCTACCCTGCCGCCCCTACACTCTAACCACTAGGCTACCCTGCCGCCTCTACACTCTAACCACTAGGCTACCCTGCCTCCTCTACACTCTAACCACTAGGCTACCCTGCCGCCCCTACACTCTAACCACTAGGCTACCCTGCCGCCTCTACACTCTAACCACTAGGCTACCCTGCCGCCCCTACACTCCTAACCACTAGGCCACCCTGCCGCCTCTACACTCTAACCACTAGGCTACCTGCCGCCTCTACACTCTAACCACTAGGCTACCCTGCCGCCTACACTCTAACCACTAGGCTACCTGCCGCCCCTACACTCTAACCACTAGGCTACCCTGCCGTCCTACACTCTAACCATTAGGCTACCCTGCCGCCCCTACACTCTAACCACTAGGCTACCCTGCCGCCCCTACACTCTAACCACTAGGCTACCCTGCCGCCCCTACACTCTAACCATTAGGCTACCCTGCCGCCTCTACACTTCTAACCATTAGGCTACCCTGCCGCTCTACACTCTAACCACTAGGCTACCCTGCCGCCCCTACACTCTAACCACTAGGCTACCCTGCCGCCTACACTCTAACCACTAGGCTACCCTGCCGCCTCTACACTCTAACCACTAGGCTACCCTGCCGCCCTACACTCTAACCACTAGGCTACCCTGCCGCTCTACACTCTAACCACTAGGCTACCCTGCCGCCTACACTCTAACCACTAGGCTACCCTGCCGCCTACACTCTAACCACTAGGCTACCCTGCCGCCCCTACACTCTAACCACTAGGCTACCCTGCCGCCCTCTACACTCTAACCACTAGGCTACCCTGCCGCCTCTACACTCTAACCACTAGGCTACCCTGCCGCTCTACACTCTAACCACTAGGCTACCCTGCCGCCTACACTCTAACCACTAGGCTACCCTGCCGCCCTACACTCTAACCACTAGGCTACCCTGCCGCCTCTACACTCTAACCACTAGGCTACCCTGCCGCCTCTACACTCTAACCACTAGGCTACCCTGCCGCCTCTACACTCTGGCTACCCTGCCGCCCCTACACTCTAACCACTAGGCCACCCTGCCGCCTCTACACTCTAACCACTAGGCTACCCTGCCGCCTCTACACTCTAACCACCAGGCTACCCTGCCGCCCCTACACTCTAACCACTAGGCTACCCTGCCGCCTCTACACTCTAACCATTAGGCTACCCTGCCGCCCCTACACTCCAACCACTAGGCTACCCTGCCG
>NC_060174.1:107993606-108001752 GCF_021184085.1 Oncorhynchus gorbuscha | reverse complement strand
ATGGTATAAATGTCATGGTATACTATGGAATACATACTGTGGTACAATACTATATAAATACTATAGTATACGGTGGCATAAATACTATAGTATACTATTGTATAGATACTGTAGTATACTATGGTATAAATACTGTAGTATACTATGGTATGAATACTGTAATATACTATGGTATAAATACTGTAGTATACTATGGTATGAATACTGTAATATACTATGGTATAAATACTGTAGTATACTATGGAATGAATACTGTAATATACTATGGTATAAATACTGTAGTATACTATGGTATGAATACTGTAATATACTATGGTATAAATACATGTGTATATCATGGTATAAATGTCATGGTATACTATGGAATACATACTGTGGTACAATACTATATAAATACTATAGTATACGGTGGCATAAATACTATAGTATACTATTGTATAAATACTGTAGTATAATATGATATACAGTGTCTTCAGAAAGTATTCACATCTCGTGACGTATTCCACATTTTGTTGTGTTACAGCCTGAATTCAAAGTGGATATTTTTGTTTCTCATCCATCTACACACAAAACCCCATAATGACAAAGTGAAAACATGTTTTTAGAATGTATTAATCATGAAATACTGAAATAAGACATTCACACCCCCGAGTCAAAACTTTGTAGAAGCACCGTTGTTGGCAATTACAGCTGTGAGTCAACCATTAAACTCTGTAACTGTTTTAAAATCACCATTAGCCTCATGGTGATATCCCTGAGCAGTTTCCTTCCTCTCCGGCAACTGAGTTAGGAAGGACGCCTGTATCTTTCTAGTGACTGGGTGTATTGATTTGGGGCGGCAGGGTAGCCTAGTGGTTAGAGCGTTGGACTAGTAACTGGAAGGTTGCAAATTCAAATCACCGAGCTGACAAGGTACAAATCTGTCGTTCTGCCCCTGAACAGGCAGTTCACTGTTCCTAGGCCGTCATTGAAAATAAGAATTTGTTCTTAACTGACTTGCCTAGTAAAATAAAGGTAAGAAAAAGAAATACACCATCTAAAGCCTAATTAATAACTTCACCATGCTCAAAGGGATATAAAAAAATATATTCAATGTGTGCTTTTCTTATTTTGACTCATCTACCAAACGGTGCCCTTCTTAGCGAGGCATTGGTCTTTGTGTTTGAATTTGTGCTTAAAATTCACTCCTCGGTTGAGGGACCTTACAGATAATTGTATGTCTAGAGAAGACAGTTGTTCCCAAAGGACTTCAGTTTAATAAATAAACAAAGTTTCCCTTCACTCAGTTCCCTGTCTACAGTTATCACAGCTGGTCCTGTCCCGTTTCATCTTCCTTTCTGCACTCTTTCCAGCTAGCACATTTGGTTCCTTGGAAGTTGTGGGAACGTACATTTTTGGTTTCCACATTGGTTGTGGGGATAAAGCCATATGTTGTCTGACCGATAAAATTGTACGTTTTTTAAAACATTCTGTAAACAGAAGTGAAGATTTTGCCTGTTCTAGGAATGTTTTTAGGTTGCAGGGAGGTTCTGGGAACATTTTACTCTGGTTCCTTAAAAGTTTTCCTGCACCAGCAGGATGGAGCTAGCATGCCATGTTTTTAAACTCATACAAAGCTGTTCATTAGTCTATTAAAACAGACCCCAAGCACTTATCAAGATCTGATGTGGACAATTAGTGGGCGCAGCCAACACACCTGAACACACTTTAAAACAAGATAGAGGATAGAGAGAGTTTTGTTGATGCTGAGAACAGAATTTATATGTTTTAAAAAACAGAAAAACATTCTTAGAACATTCTCTGAACATTACTAAAGTTTTCTGTGGTTTTTATGGAAAGTTTTCTTAGGGCTCGATTCAATCCGTATCACAGAAATTCAGCGTTACAATGTGATTGAAATTGAAAGATAATGTTCCCTCATTAGCGGAGGTTTCATTCAGCATTACAGTGTGATTATAATTGAAAGGTAATGTTCCATCGTTAGCGGTGGTTTCATTCAGCGTTACAGTGTGATTATAATTTAATGGTAATGTTCCCTCGTTAGCGGAGGTTTCATTCAGCGTTACAGTGTGATTATAATTGAAAGGTAATGTTCCCTCGTTAGCGGAGGTTTCATTCAGCGTTACAGTGTGATTATAATTGAAAGGTAATGTTCCCTCGTTAGCGGAGGTTTCATTCAGCGTTACAGTGTGATTATAATTGAAAGGTAATGTTCCCTCGTTAGCGGAGGTTTCATTCAGCGTTACAGTGTGATTATAATTGAAAGGTAATGTTCCCTCGTTAGCGGAGGTTTCATTCAGCGTTACAGTGTGATTATAATTGAAAGGTAATGTTCCCTCGTTAGCGGAGGTTTCATTCAGCGTTACAGTGTGATTATAATTGAAAGGTAATGTTCCCTCGTTAGCGGAGGTTTCATTCAGCGTTACAGTGTGATTATAATTGAAAGGTAATGTTCCCTCGTTAGCGGAGGTTTCATTCACTGTGAACTCTGCAGATGATGGCTTAATATGAAATGATCTTTAAATGTCTTCTGTATTTTTTCAGCGATACAGATTGAATAGAGCCCTTAATAAGGTTCTCAGAACCATTTGAGAATGTGACATTGAATAGAACCGTGAGGAAACCTGGAGGAAACGTTACGCTGAAGTACTGAAATTCCCACAGAAGACCGTTGTTTCGTAACGTCCGAAGAAACTATTTGAGAACATTCCCAATATCAAACCTGTTTGAGAACGTTCCCAATATCAAACCTGTTTGAGAACGTTCCCAATATCAAACCTGTTTGAGAACATTCCCAATAGCCTGTTTAGAACATTTAATATCAAGCCTGTTTTGAGAAGCGTTCCCCAATATCGACCTGTTTGAGGCATTTCCCCAATATCCAAACCTGTTTGAGAACATTCCCAATATCAAACCTGTTTGAGAACGTTCCCAATATCAAACCTGTTTGAGAACGTTTCCAATATCAAACCTGTTTGAGAACGTTCCCAATATCAAACCTGTTTGAGAACGTTCCTAGATCATTACCAAAATGTAAATTAAGTGTAACCATATTTGAACATTGAGGAAATGGGGCGGCAGGGTAGCCTAGTGGTTAGAGTGTTGGACTAGTAACCGGAAGGTTGTGAGTTCAAACCACCTGAGCTGTTGTTCTGCCCATGAACAGGCAGTTAACCCACTGTTCCCAGGCCGTCATTGAAAATAAGAATTTGTTCTTAACTGACTTGCCTAGTTAAATAAGTAATGAAATGCTAAAATAAAATGTTTTTTGTCAAGTTAAATGTACTGAGAATGTCCCAAAGCCAGCACCATCCTGTTCCATTCCCAGAACGTTGTGGGAAGGTTGTATGCAAAACAACCATAGGACAACCACACTCTAAGAAATATGGTTCTCAGAACGTTATGTGTTAGCTGGGTGGTGTTGAACTTCCCTGGGACAACTAAAATGATGCACAGCATGCTACATCAAATTAGAGATGACAAACAATTGCAAATGAGGAATTGAACTTTAACATTTTTTTTGTCAAGAACAATTGGACGAGAACAGAAAACAACACTGTTTGACCACAATATTTTGGTCAAACGAAAACGGACCTAAAACAATGGGAGTGAAGAGACCACAGGTAGGTACTGTGCTCTTAGTTTTTAGGATGCACAAAACCCACATCTCAACGAGCCTTAAAGTCAAACACATGGCTCGGGTCCAACACCATTATTCAGTCAGATGTTTCTCTTACCATTATGCTCTTCCTTGTTTTTGTTTCTATTTCACTTGCTTTGGCAATGTTAACATATGTTTCCCATGTCAATAAAGCCATTAAATGTAATTGAATTCAATTGAATTGAGAATGGAAGAGTGAGAGAGAGAGAGAGAGAGAGAGACAGAGACAGAGAGAGAAAGAGACAGACAGAGAGAGACCGAGAGAGAGAGAAAGAGGGGGAGGGAGAGACAGAGAGAGAGAGGGAGGAGAGAGAGAGAGAGAGAAAGAGAGAGAGAGACAGAGAAAGAGAGGGAGAGAGAAAGGAGAGAGAGAGAGAGAGAGAGAGAGAGAGAGAGAGAGAGAGAGAGAGAGAGAGAGAGAAAGAGAGAAAAAGAGAGAAAGAGGGGGAGGGAGAGAGAGAGGGAGAGACAGAGAGAGAGAGGGAGAGAGAAAAGGAGAGAGAGAGGGAGAGAGAGGGTGAGAGAGAGAGAGAGAGAGAATTGTAAGGAAGGCAATATATAGATGACAAATCAAATCACATTTTATTTGACACATGCGGCCTGTAGACCTCACAGTGAAATGCAAGCCCTTAACCAACAACTTCCGGGTTGGAGCGAGTGGTCGCATCGGCACTTCGCTCCCGCGGGTAGTATAACTTTTTCATTACATTTCATTATATTTCATTATAGCACAACGGTTTGATTTGTCTAATCTTAGCAATTTCTTCTCAGCTAGCTACATAGCCGTCTTTGTATCAAAGATAATTGCGTAATTATCGTATTTCGCCGTCCTAACGTAGTCTTCACTAGCCAGCTAGCTAACGTCCACTGATTAGCTGCACTGGAGAAACTATTACACTCAACTGAACGACTTGATTAGTGTAGTTTTAGCTAGCTACATAGCTGTCTTTGCTGTCTTCATCGTATCCAAGATAATTGTGTTGTTTTAGGTTTAGAGTGTGTAGTCTTAGAGTGATTATCTTAATTTACCGAGGTTAGCTAGCCAGCTATTTGTCGTCCTTAACGTAGGAGACTCTGCTAGCTAGCCAACGCTAGCCAACGTCTTCTGAATAGAACTCAACAACCCGGTCGCATTCACAGGTAGTATCACATTTTCACTTCATTTCATTACAGTACAACGGTTTGATTTGTTTGATCGTAGCTAGCTACATAGCTAGCTACATAGCCGTCTTTGTATCAAAGATAATTGTGTAGTCTAGAGCGATTTTCTAGGTTCGCTAGCCAGCTATTGTCGTTCTTTTAGCAACGTAACGTAAACAACACTGCTAGCTAGCCAGCTAGCCCCCGAATAGCAACACTGCAGAAACTATTACACTCAACGGAACGACTTGATTAGTGTAGTGTCAACAACGCACCCACTGCCAGCTGGCCTACTTCAGCAGTACTGTATCATTTTAATCATTTTAGTCAATAAGATTCTTGCTACGTAGCTTAACTTTCTGAACATTCGAGACGTGTAGTCCACTTGTCATTCCAATCTCCTTTGCATTAGCGTAGCCTCTTCTGTAGCCTGTCAACTATGTGTCTGTTTATCCCTGTTCTCTCCTCTCTGCACAGACCATACAAACGCTCCACACCGCGTGGCCGCGGCCACCCTACTCTGGTGGTCCCAGCGCGCACGACCCACGTGGAGTTCCAGGTCTCCGGTAGCCTCTGGAACTGCCAATCTGCGGTCAACAAGGCAGAGTTCATCTCAGCCTATGCCTCCCTCCAGTCCCTCGACTTCTTGGCACTGACGGAAACATGGATCACCACAGACAACACTGCTACTCCTACTGCTCTCTCTTCGTCCGCCCACGTGTTCTCGCACACCCCGAGAGCTCTGGTCAGCGGGGTGGTGGCACCGGGATCCTCATCTCTCCCAAGTGGTCATTCTCTCTTTCTCCCTTACCCATCTGTCTATCGCCTCCTTTGAATTCCATGCTGTCACAGTTACTAGCCCTTTCAAGCTTAACATCCTTATCATTTATCGCCCTCCAGGTTCCTCGGAGAGTTCATCAATGAGCTTGATGCCTTGATAAGCTCCTTTCCTGAGGACGGCTCACCTCTCACAGTTCTGGGCGACTTTAACCTCCCCACGTCTACCTTTGACTCTTTCCTCTCTGCCTCCTTCTTTCCACTCCTCTCCTCTTTTGACCTCACCCTCTCACCTTCCCCCCTACTCACAAGGCAGGCAATACGCTCGACCTCATCTTTACTAGATGCTGTTCTTCCACTAACCTCATTGCAACTCCCCTCCAAGTCTCCGACCACTGCCTTGTATCCTTTTCCCTCTCGCTCTCATCCAACACCTCCCACACTGCCCCTACTCGGATGGTATCGCGCCGTCCCAACCTTCGCTCTCTCTCCCCCTTACTCTCTCCTCTTCCATCCTATCATCTCTTCCCTCCGCTCAAACCTTCTCCCACCTATCTCCTGATTCTGCCTCCTCAACCCTCCTCTCCTCCCTCTCTGCATCCCTTGACTCTCTATGTCCCCTATCCTCCAGGCCGGCTCGGTCCTCCCCTCCCGCTCCGTGGCTCGATGACTCATTGCGAGCTCACAGAACAGGGCTCGGGCAGCCGAGCGGAAATGGAGGAAAACTCGCCTCCCCTGCGGACCTGGCATCCTTTCACTCCCTCCTCTCTACATTTTCCTCCTCTGTCTCTGCTGCTAAAGCCACTTTCTACCACGCTAAATTCCAAGCATCTGCCTCTAACCCTAGGAAGCTCTTTGCCACCTTCTCCTCCCTCCTGAATCCTCCGCCCCCCTCCCCCCTCTCCTCTCTGCAGATGACTTCGTCAACCATTTTGAAAAGAAGGTCGACGACATCCGATCCTCGTTTGCTAAGTCAAACGACACCGCTGGTTCTGCTCACTGCCCTACCCTGTGCTCTGACCTCTTTCTCCCCTCTCTCTCCAGATGAAATCTCGCGTCTTGTGACGGCCGGCCGCCCAACAACCTGCCCGCTTGACCCTATCCCTCCTCTCTTCTCCAGACCATTTCCGGAGACCTTCTCCCTTACCTCACCTCGCTCATCAACTCATCCCTGACCGCTGGCTCGTCCCTTCCGTCTTCAAGAGAGCGAGAGTTGCACCCCTTCTGAAAAAACCTACACTCGATCCCTCCGATGTCAACAATTACAGACCAGTATCCCTTCTTTCTTTTCTCTCCAAAACTCTTGAACGTGCCGTCCTTGGCCAGCTCTCCCGCTATCTCTCTCTGAATGACCTTCTTGATCCAAATCAGTCAGGTTTCAAGACTAGTCATTCAACTGAGACTGCTCTCCTCTGTATCACGGAGCGCTCCGCACTGCTAAAGCTAACTCTCTCTCCTCTGCTCTCATCCTTCTAGATCTATCGGCTGCCTTCGATACTGTGAACCATCAGATCCTCCTCTCCACCCTCTCCGAGTTGGGCATCTCCCGGCGCGGCCCACGCTTGGATTGCGTCCTACCTGACAGGTCGCTCCTACCAGGTGGCGTGGCGAGAATCTGTCTCCTCACCACGCGCTCTCACCACTGGTGTCCCCAGGGCTCTGTTCTTGGCCCTCTCCTATTCTCGCTATACACCAAGTCACTTGGCTCTGTCATAACCTCACATGGTCTCTCTTATCATTGCTATGCAGACGACACACAATTAATCTTCTCCTTTCCCCCTTCTGATGACCAGGTGGCGAATCGCATCTCTGCATGTCTGGCAGACATATCAGTGTGGATGACGGATCACCACCTCAAGCTGAACCTCGGCAAGACAGCTGCTCTTCCTCCCGGGGAAGGACTGCCCGTTCCATGATCTCGCCATCACGGTTGACAACTCCATTGTGTCCTCCTCCCAGAGCGCCAAGAACCTTGGCGTGATCCTGGACAACACCCTGTCGTTCTCAACTAACATCAAGGCGGTGGCCCGTTCCTGTAGGTTCATGCTCTACAACATCCGCAGAGTACGACCCTGCCTCACACAGGAAGCGGCGCAGGTCCTAATCCAGGCACTTGTCATCTCCCGTCTGGATTACTGCAACTCGCTGTTGGCTGGGCTCCCTGCCTGTGCCATTAAACCCCCTTCAACTCATCCAGAACGCCGCAGCCCGTCTGGTGTTCAACCTTCCCAAGTTCTCTCCCGTCACCCCGCTCCTCCGTTCTCTCCACTGGCTTCCAGTTGAAGCTCGCATCCGCTACAAGACCATGGTGCTTGCCTACGGAGCTGTGAGGGAACGGCACCTCAGTACCTCCAGGCTCTGATCAGGCCCTACACCCAAACAAGGGCACTGCGTTCATCCACCTCTGGCCTGCTCGCCTCCCTACCACTGAGGAAGTACAGCTCCCGCTCAGCCCAGTCAAAACTGTTCGCTGCCTGGCCCCCAATGGTGGAACAAACTCCCTCACGACGCCAGGACAGCGGAGTCAATCACCACCTTCCGGAGACACCTGAAACCCCCACCTCTTTA